>NW_026781240.1:0-300000 GCF_030144855.1 Hypanus sabinus | reverse complement strand
GGGGAAATGCGAAATGATAGGAGAGGACCGGAGCGGGTGGAGTGAAGCTGAAAGCTGGAAAGGTGATTGGCAAAAGTGATAAGAGCTGGAGAAGGGAAAGGATCATGGGACAGGAGGCCTAGGGAGAAAGAAAGGTGGAGGGGAGCACGAGAGGGAGATGGAGAACAAGTGGAGTGATGGGCAACTAAGCATGTCAGTGATGGGGTAAGAAGGGGAGGAGGGGCATTAACGGAAGTTAGAGAAGTCAATATTCATGCCTTTCTTTCTCCCTTATCACTATTGCTTTGATTTTTTTTTGTATATGAATTTGTATACAAGTTCCCTCTCTTCAGCAAGAGTCATTCCTTTGCCGCCTGGCTGGCAGTTTCCGCAGCCACAACCCCCGCATTTTAGCTCGCATTCTGTAACAATACTATCCCACTTCCGATTTCCACACTCCATTTCCATAGCGGTTTTCTAGAACACAGAAGATGACTTCTGCAGTTTTATAAGTTTTGAGGCGAAGGTCTCTTCTGACTTTGTCGTCAAGACTGTCCAGCAGTTGAACCTTTTCCACCTCTCTTGAACCGGTCGGCTCTCGCTGCCTCTGGAGTGCTTCCCAGTCCTTTCTCCACCTGTGAAAATCACGTCTGCTGCCAGTAAACTTGGGAAGGGCCGTCGGTTTCAGTCTGATGGCTGGCGTGGGAAAATTGGAGGAAAAGCCCAATGCCGTCAGTGTTAGTCTTTCAGCATCCTCCTTTCTCCTTGCCTGTATGAAGTGGGCCTTCTTGGAAACCAGCTTGGGGATTTGGAGTTCGAGCCCCTTTAGGCGACTCTGAAGGTGCTTCCGATCCCCTGGCCGGTTCCATCGTTCCCACCTCCTTCGCTGTCTTTACCAGTCCTTGCAGATGGTTAAGCATGAAGCCATACGCCTCCTGGTGGCCATCAGGTTGTACAGCAGTGACGTCTTCACATTCATTCTCTGCTGCTTGTAGTACTGTGAGCAACTCAACATTTCCAAAGTTGGTCCAAAGAGTCTCCCGGATTCTGATTTCCTTCAGTTTCAACTCACACTCATTTGCCGTCTTTGCCAGGTCAGCTTTTTGCTGTTCAGTTAACACAGCTACTTTCTCTGTGTTCAGCCCCACCTCCCATTCTGCAGTGAGTCCAGCCTCCACATCATCATTGGCTTTCATGACTTCCTCGGCTTCTATTGTGAGTTTATTGAAACTCACTCTGAGCTCCTCTTCAGACATGTCTTCATAGGTCCTGGTAATACTGTTGGCCAGACAAGAAAACAATCTTTTTGCTGTCATTCTCTCTAGCTTGAGTTGCTCAACTGATTTCCCAAAAGCTTGATCAGACATGTTTGATTCCCTCTGCAGGGGAGAGTACAACTTTTTAGTGATGCTTTGATGTTGTTTTATCTGAACTTGATTTCCTTCCTATTTCAGGACTCCAGGTTATTGCTCTTGCTGTTCCAGCTCAAAGCTCCCAGATTTCTTTTTCCTGGTCAAACAGTATTTTCACTGTCAAGTCGGAGTTCTTGCTCCCATGTGCAGCTTCCCCACTTGAAAGGGACAGAATACGCCTACCTGAAGGTTTTAACCGGATTCCACTCAATGACCAAACAACTTTCTTTCTTCTTCCTTTTTTATTTTTATTTTCGCAAGTGTGGCAGTTGGTAATTATTAGTCAGTAGTCATAAATAATCAGCGGTAAGTCAGTCATTAGTCTAGTCAAGGATAGTCATAAAGCATTAGCATTAGGATCAGGTGAAAAACTGGCTGCCTCTCGGACTTTGGAGATGATTTTGGACCTGCACCTCTGTTTCTCTACTGGACCGTTATGGTTCCAAACTGGGTGAACTCTCTCGAAGGTTCGCAAGCTCTTCTTAAGCCTCGCACCGGTTTCAAGAAGTCCCTGCATGCGATGATCCCGGTGGCGGAGTTCACCCAAACGCAGTGACAGCAGTGCTCCTTTCCCTGAAACAGTCTCAACAATTATTTAAAGTTCGGCATCTTACCGCGGGTTGTGACGCTGCTCCTGGCTGCCGATGTGACGCTGCTCTCGGACTGCCACTGTGACGTTGCGGGGTCCGCCCAAATATTCTGGGCAGAAACCGCCCTCAGGCAGTAGGTTCCATCCTCTCTGCCAGTGAATTCTTGCTCTTCCTTGATACCTTCCTGAAACTCAAGTTTGACTTGACAATCATGCACATTTGGTGGAGATGGCCGAGAAAATCTCTGACCAAAGACTGAGCAGGTGATCAGCCTCTACCCAGTGTGAACTCGCTGGTGTCTCAGTAGATTAGATGACAGCGTGAATCCCTTCCCACAGTCTGAGCAGGTGAACGGCTTCTCCCCAGTGTGAATTCGTTGATGACTGTGTGAATCCCTTCCCACATTCTGAGCAAGAGAATGGCCTCTCCCCAGTGTGAACTCGTTGGTGACTGCGTAGGGTGGATAAATGTGTGAATCCCCTCCCACATTCTGAACAGGTGAATGGCTTCTCCCCAGTGTGAATTCGTTGGTGACGGTGTAGGGCGGATGAATCACTGAATCCGTTCCCACAGACTGAGCAGGTGAATGGCTTCTCCCCAGTGTGAACTCGTTGGTGACTGTGTAGGCTTGATAACTGTGTGAATCCCTTCCCACAGTTTGAGCAGGTGAATGGCCTCTCCCCAGTGTGAACTCGCTGGTGATTTTGTAGATCAGATAATTGAATGAATCCCTTCCCACAGTTCGAGCAGGTGAATGGCTTCTCCCCAGTGTGAACTCGCAGATGTCTCTGTAGGTGGGATGAATTACTGAATCCCTTCCCACATTCTGAGCAGGTGAAAGGCCTCTCCCCAGTGTGAACTTTCTGGTGTCCCAGTAGTTGGGATAACCGAGGGAATCCCTTCCCACAATCTGAGCAGTTCAATGGCCACTCCCCAGTGTGAACTGACTGGTGTCTCAGGAGGTGAGATGACTGAGCAAATCCCATCCCACATTCTGAGCAGATGAATGGCCTCTCTCCAGTGTGAACTCGCTGGTGACTCTGTAGGTTGGATAACTGAGTAAATCTCTTCCCACAATCTGAGCAGGTGAACGGCCTCTCTCCAGTGTGAACTCGCTGATGTACCTTCAGTGCAGATAACTGACTGCATCCCTTCCCACAGTCTGAGCAGGTGAATGGCCTCTCTCCAGTGTGAACACGTCGGTGCGCCAGCAGGTCAGATGATCGAGTGAATCTCTTCCCACAGTCTGAGCAGGTGAACGGCCTCTCCCCAGTGTGAACGCGCTGGTGAGCCATTAGATCAGATAACCGAGTGAATCCTTCCCCACAAATTCAGCAGATGACCAGCCTCTGCCCAGTGTGAACTGACTGGTGTGTCCACAGGTGGGAAGACCAACTGAATCCCTTCCCACACACAGAATAGATGAATGGCCTTGCCCAGTGTGAACCTTCAGTTGAGATTACCGAGTGAATCCATTCCCACTGTCTGAGCAGGAGAACGGTCTCTCCCCTGTGTAAAATGACAGACGTGTCAGTTGGTCAGATGACCGAGTGAATCCCTCCCCACAGTCTGAGCAGGAAGGATGGCTGATTGAATCCCTTGCTCCTTAAATATCTAGACAGCGACAGCACAACTGGTGTGTTGCGTTTGAATTCCCATAGACAAATTCCTTGTCAATTTTAACCTGCAAAAAGATTTAAAAATCCATCAGTCGGTGAAGGACAACATTTGAGATGAGATCACTTGAGTTGCCAAGGTGTGATCCGACATCACACTGTTACAGTGAAGCTCAACACAAGTTGGAGAGAGAAATCACCTTCTAACTGGGCACAGTGCTGGTATCTGGAACGACCCTCAAACTCTCTGATACTCTATAAGTATGGGGCACTTATGCCATCTCCAATCTGTGACTTGGCTCTGTTTGACTCTGTCCATTTGAATTAGTCCCTCTTCCCACTGAGCTGAAAGGGTGTCTGGCCCCACGGTAACTAAACCCTCTCACGTAAATAGCCTTTGTTGACGTGCAGCTGGGGTTTCCCTTTATGTAATGTTAATATAAAGTTCCACAGTTTCAATGCCATGTCCTGACCTGGCTGGTGGCATAGTGGCATCAGTGCCAGACTTCGGGACGAAAGGTCCCGAGTTCGAATCCGGCCGGCTCCCCTGCACGCTTTCCATCCGTGCTGAGTTACGAGCTGGTGATCTCTTTGGAAACTCACCTGGCAGAAGTTTCCCCTCATGTTCCCCTGAACGTTTCACCTTTCACCTTTCACCCTTAACCCACGGCCTCTGGTTATCGTCACACCCCACCTCAGTGGTAAAAGCCAGCTTGATTTTATCCTATCTCTAACCCTCAGAATTGTAGAATACCTCCATCAAATCTCCCCTCAATCTTCCACATTCCAAGGAATAAAGTCCTGGCCTGTTCAATCTCTCCTTGTAACCCAAGTCTTCCAGATCTGGCAACATCCTTGTGAATTTTCTCCAAACGCTTTCAAAGTCTTTACATCTTTCCTGTAGGTTGGTGACCAAAACTGCACACAATACTCCAAATTAGGCCTCACCAATGTCTTGTACAAAGTCAACATAACATATAATTCAGTACTTCGGATTATGAAGGCGAATGTGCCAAAATCTTTCTTTCCGTCCCTATCGAAATGTGTCAACAGTTTTAGTGAAATTTTGACCTGTATTCCCAGATCCTATTCTTCAACAACACTCCTCCATGTCTGACCAGTCACTGCGTAACACCCACCCTGGTAGGTCCTACCAACATGCAACACCTCGCATTTGTCTGCATTGAATTCCATTTTCCATTTCTCAAGCCATATTTCCACCTGGTCCAGATCGCACTGCAAGCCATGATAGTCTTCTCACAGTCTGCTGAATCCCCAGTCTCAGTTTCATCCACAAATTTGCTGATCCCTAACCATCTGATCATCCAGATTACTGATATAGATGACAAACAATAACAGATCCAGCACTGATCCCTGTGGCAACCACTAGACACAGGTTCCAGTCAGAGAGGCAACCATCTGCTACCAAACTCTGGCTTCTCCCAAAGACAGTGTCTCATCCAATTTACTATCTCATCTTGAATGCTGAGTGACCGAACCTTCTTGACAAACCTCCCATATGAGACTTTGTCAAGTGCCTTGCTAACGTCCATGTAGACAACATCCACTGCCTTGTCTTCAACCACTTTCCTGATAACTTCCTCAAGAGACTCTGTAAGACTGGTTAGACATGACCTACCATGCAAAAAGCCATGCTGTCTATCCTTAATCAGTCCACATCGACCCAAATACTTATATATCCGGTTTCTGCACTTATGTTCTAATAACTTTCCCACAACTGATGTCAAGCTCAATAACGTAACATTTTCTCGTTTCTCCTTACAGCCCCTCTCGAACAGTGGAACAACATTGTCTGTCCTCCAATCCTCCAGTACCTCACCTGGCACTAAGGATTATTTCAATATCTCTGCTTGGACCCTGACAATTTCTGCACTTGTCTTCCGCAGGGTCCGAGGGAACAACTTGTCAGGTCCTGGGGATTTATCCATGCTAATTTGCCTTAAGGCAGCAAAACCTCCACCTCTCTAATCTGTCCAGGGTCTCTGAAGTTGATGCTGCTTTGCCTCACCTCTATCGACTCTGTGTCCATCTCCTGAGTCAATATGGATGCAAAACTACTATTTACAACCTCCCCCATCTATTTTGTCTCCCGTACAGATTACCATTCTGATCGTCCAGAGTGGGCATGTTTCTGTTCTGACCTTCTCCATGTTTCTGTGACAGAGAAGCTGGCCAAACCTGACTGGAAGGGGAATCTGGTAGGAATGACGATGGAGCAGCAATGGCTGGAGTTTCTGGGAGCAACTCGGGAGCTGAGTGATAGACACATCCCAAAGAAGTGGAAGCATTGGAAAGGCAGGAGGACACAACTGTGGCTGAAATGAGAAGCCTAAGCCAACATAAAAGCCAAAGAGAGGGCAAATAATAGAGCAAAAAACATTGGGAAGCTTTTAGAAACCAACAGAAGGCAACTAAAGAAAGTCAGATGAGCTCAGGATGTGGGAGTATGATATTGTAGTCATTAATGTGTCTTGATAGCACCCAACAGCCTGAGGAATTTAGAGGAACAAAATATCCGGGGCCACGGTATCTCTTGAAAACCAAGGTTCCCTGCACCAGTTACCTTTCAACTTTTATTTTGGTAGGCACATACAAACTCTGCACCCTCAAAATTTCACTTCTGAAGAACCCCCACTTACCAAGTACTCCTTTGCAGAAAACAGCCTGTCCCAGTCCACACTTTTCAAATCCTTGCAAATACCATAAACATTGATCTTTCTCCAATCTAGAATCTCAAGAGAGGTCCAGACCTCTGTTTTTCCGTACTTACTTGGAATCTCATGGCATTATGATCACTAGACACAAAGTGTTCCCATTCACTAATTTCTGTCACCAGCCCTGGAGCAGTTCCCAACAGCTTATTGTACACTTCTACGCCGGATGTTTTATGTACTGATTAAGGAGCATTTGACAAACTCTACCCCATCTAGTCCTTTTACAGTATGGGAGTCCCAGTCAATATATGGAAAGTTAAAATCACTTACTATATCAACTATTGTTTCTTGGTATAGTCTGTGAACTCTCTAAAAATTTGTTCCTCTAGATCCCTCAGACTGTTGGGTGCAACCAATTCCCAGTAATGCCCACGATATCACAATTCCATGCCCTGGGCTCATCTGGCTTTCCTGCGATGCTTCTTGCATCATGATTTCCACAGCTCCATGCATTCATCGCACCAGGCTCAAGCATTTGATTACTGACTCTATCTGAGCTCTGAACAACATCTGTCTGGTGTCAAGAAAGCAACCTGTCCCTCAATGTCAGGAAAACATCTGACGCTGAATTTTGTGGTGAGGATGCAGGAAAGGTTTTCTTCTGATGACTCTCCATGCAGGTCATATTTGTGCAGGTGTCACTGCACAGTAGAACAGTGCACCACCACTCCAGAGTCTGCTAAATCTTCCTGAATGTTTTTTACAGTCAAACAGGGGTTTTGATTTGCCTTTCTAGCAATCCTACGAGTAGTTCTCCCAAAAAGTTTTCTTGGTCTTCCAGACATCAACTTGACCTCCACCGTTCCTGTTAAATGCCAGTTCTTACTTACATTATGTACTGAGGAAACGGCTACCTGAAAATGCTTTGCTATCTTCTTAGAGCCTTCTCCTGCTTTGTGGGCATCATTTATTTTAACTTTCAGAGTGCTCAGCGGCTGCTTAGAGGAGCCCATGGCTGCTGATTGTTGGGACAAGGTTGGAGGAGTCAGGATATTTATAAAGCTTTGCAATTTGTACAGCCTGGCCTGTCCTAATGATGATTGCAAACAAGCCATAGCCCTAACAAGCTAATTCAGATCTGAGACCTCGGTAAAATTTAACTGAGAGCTCAAATCTCTTGGGGTGCCTGAACTTTTCCATGGTGCTCCTTTCCCTTTTTTCTCCCACTCTAAAATTGTACAAAACAGAAATAATACACTAAACTCCTGATGAAGGGTTTCGGCCCGAAACGTTGTCACTACCTCCTCTCATAGATGCTGTCTGGCCTGCTGAGTTCTGCCAGCATTTTGTGTTTTTAATAATACACTCATCTTGCTTAAAATGTTGAATGTTTTGTCTTTAATTTTCTGACTTTTGGAGACCAGTTCACCTTCTACTCACTTAACTATTCACAGTAACAGGAAGTTTGACCACTGGTGCCCAGCCATTTGCATACCACTATATGGGATGGGGTGGAGAGTGCGGGGTGTGACGGGAGAAAGGGGGAGGAGAAGGAGGACTGACACGGAGCGAAGAGGGAGAACGCGTGGGGTGAGTGGTAGATTTAGAGGATGAGAAAGAGGGGAAGACAATGTGGGATACGGGAGACAGCAGGGAGTGTTTGAGAGAGGGGAGAGGGTGGGACGTAGGGAGAGAGAGAGAGGTTGAGAGCTGGAAATGGAGGTGGTTACAGAGTGGCGGAGGTGAGTGAGTGAGAGACAACTTTGATTGAGGTGCGTGAGAGCAGAGCAGATGGAGAGGGGAAGACAGAGGGCGACTGATATTGAGAGTGGGATGGAGGGTGATAGGGGTAGGGACAGGGATTGTGGAATGGGAGAGAGAATGGAAGAGAAACAGATGGAGAGATGGATAGAAGGGGAGAGAGTGAGAGAGAAATGAAAAGAGGCATGACAGAGTGAGGAGATGAAGAGAAACAAGAGAGAGGAGTACGATTTATTACTAGAGGGGTAGAGAGAGTGGCAAAAAAGGAGAGCGCAAGGAAAGGGGTGAAAGAGAGTGGGAGCCTGGTCAAGTAGCAGTGTAACTGAGAGGGATAGGGAAGAGAGAAGCGGGAGGGAGAGAGGCGGTGAGGAAGCACGGATGATTGAGAGGGGTGATGATAAGGAAGGGGTGAGGGAGAGAGGGAGCAGGAAGGGAGGGCTGGAGTAGAGGGCCCTATGAGGAAGACGGACTGTGAGGAGGGTGTGGTGAGGGAAATGGGGTAAGTAGCTCGGGGTGAGGGAGAAAGGCAAGGAGATTGGTGTGTATGATCTGAATTGTTAGATGAACTATTTACTCAGTCCCCAGTTGCAGGGTCATTAATCACGTATGTTTACAAGTCACCGAACAAATCCACCGTGGGATTACGGTTCCATGCTGGGAATTATGAGTGTGAGGGCAGCTTGCTGTTCTCGGTGTCGGATGTGGGAGGTCCTGGAGTTTCCTAGCATCCCGGACGTTCACATCTGCGCCGGGTGAGCCGAGCTGCAGTTCCTAAGGGACTGTGCCAGGGAACTGGAGCTGCAGCTCGATGACCTTCGTCTGGTCAGGGAGAGCGAGGAGTTGATAGAGAGGAGTTACAGGCAGGTGGTCACACCGGGGCCATGGGAGGTAGACAAGTGGGTCACGGTTAGGAGGGGAAGGGGAAGAGTCAGGTACTAGAGAGTACCCCAGTGGCTGTACCCCTTGACAATTAAGTACTCCTGTTTGAGTACTGTTGGGGGGGGGGGTCAGCCTATCTGGGGGAAGCAACAGCGGCCGTGCCTCTGGCACAGAGTCCGGCCCTGTAATTCAGAAGGGTAGAGAAAGAGAAGGCAGTAGCAATAGGGGACTCAACAGTTAGGGAGTCAGACAAGCGATTCCGTGGACGCAGTCAGGAGACCCGGATGGTAGTTTGCCTCCCTGGTGCCGGGTCCGGGATACTTCTGATCGCGTCCAAGATATCCTTAAGTGGGAGGGTGAGGAGCCAGAGGTCGTGGTAGATATAAGTACCAATGACATAGGTAGGAAAAGGGAAGAGGTCCTGAAAGGAGAATATAGGGAGTTAGGAAGGGATTTGAGAAGAAGGTCTGCAAAGGTAGTAATCTCGGGATTACTGCCTATGCCACGTGGCAGTGACAGTAGTCATGGAATGAGGTGGAGGATAAATGTGTGGCTGAGGGATTGAAGCAGGGGGCAGGGATTCAAGTTTTTGGATCATTGGGACCTCTTTTGGGACAGGTGTGACCTGTACAAAAAGAACGGGTTGCACTTGAAAGCTAGGGGGACCAATATCCTGGCAGGGAGATCTGTGGAGGCTACTGGGGAGACTTTAAACTAGAATGGTTGGGGGGGTGGGAATCAGACTGAAGAGACTAGGAGAGAAGAGGTTAGTTCACAAATAGAGAAAGCTTGTAGACAGTGTGAGGAAATCTAGGAATAATGGTGCATATTTCCCTGAAGGAGGAAGCTCATGTGGTGATGAAGAAAGCTTTTGGTATGCTGACCTTTGAGCATTGAGTACAGGAGTTGGGATGTAATGTTAAAATTGTACAAGGCATTGGTGAGGCCAGATTTGGAGCATTATATACAGTTCTGGTCACCAAATTATACGTAAGATGTCAACAGAGAACAGAGATTTACTAGACTGTTACCTGGGTTTCAGCACCTAATTTACAGAGAAAGGTTGAACAAGTTAGGTCTTTATTCTTTGGAGCATAGAAGGTTGAGGGGGGACTTGATAGAAGTATTTAAAATTATGCGGGGATTGATAGAGTTGATGTGGATAGGCTTTTTCCATTGAGTGTAGGGGAGATTCAAACAAGAGGACATGAGTTGAGAGTTAAGGGGCAAAAGGTTAGGGGTAACATGAGAGGTAACTTCTTTACTCAGAGAGTGGTAACTGTGTGGAACGAGCCTCCAGTGGAAGTGGTAGAGGCAGGTTCGATTTTTTCATTTAAAAAAAAATTGTATAGGTATATGGACAGGAAAGGAATGGAGGATTATGGGCTGAGTGCAGGTCAGTGGGACTAGGTGAGAGTAAGCGTTCGGCACGCACTAGGAATGCCGAGATGGCCTGTTTCCGTGCTGTAATTGTTATATGGTTCTACCGCGTACGATTCTGGTCTCCATATCCGATAGCGGGGAGTTTTAACTCATATGGGGACCAACTGCAGCTCAACCCCAGCTGATGCGGGTGTTTCCCCTGTTCAGGTGGCGGTGAGGAAGGGGTTAATCTCGGGTTTGTGTAAATCGAGGGCCGGTTGCAGTGGGAAAGGGCCGAGACCGAGCCGGACAGCGGGAGGCTCTGGGCTCTCCAGTCTTGCATCCCTCGTGTTAGTTTTGCACTGTGTCGGGATCGCGGGATCAGTTTGTTGTGGTTCCCCAAGCTGGGAGGGTGGACGTGGGTGAAGGGGGCCTGTCTATGTGTCGGTGTGGGATGAATGGTCAGAAGGGTGTGGGGCCACTGGCGGGACGGAGGGTGGTTGGGGTACTGTGGGTGATATGACGTGGGTGGATGGGCAAGGGGTAAATTACGTTGTCAACGAGGGTGGAACCGGTCCAGTGAATCAGACAGCTCAGCTCGCGTGTCCTTTCAGGAGGCCACAATTCTCTCATCATCTTAATCACTGACTAATCTTCCTGTTAACATTGAGTTTGTTACAGAGCCCCAGAGCCTGGGAATGGCTGGGTGGTAGGAGGCAGAGGGTGATGGTGAGAGGCTGTTTCTTGGACTCGAGTTCCATGCTTAGTGACGTTCCCTGGGGTGACACCCATTGCTACTTGTAATCTATGTCAATAATTTGGTTGAGAAAGTACAGGGTATGGGTAGAGAGTTTGCAGCAAGTTCAAACAAATACTGTTTTTGAAAGACAGTCAGTAAAAACACTCCCCTCTCTTTCCCTCTCCCCACTCAGATCTGACCAAAAGCTACATCAGAGGATGCAAGATCTTTTACTGAGTAACCATTGTGAGGGAATGGGAGTGGTTTCAAAGGGCTGGGCTGCTGGAAGCACATTACCAGACCTGGAGTGATTGCAACTGGGTCTGACAGAGGCATAACTGGTTCTGCTGGGCACATTCAGTCTCACTCCCAACTATTTCCTACCTTCCCTTGTACAGGAATGTAATGTCTAAAGGACCAGTGTTTGAGTGAATGAGACTCACCAAACTTTCTCCTGACTGAATCACTGGAATCTCCGAGTCAGATGGGTTCTCTCCAGTCGGTGCTCTCAGTCCTCGGGCTGGTTCACTTGTTGCTGCTCCCTCATCTTCAGTCGTGGTTTGCCTCCAGTTGGGGTTTTTCTTCAAATAAATCTCTCACCACAGGTCTAACTTTAACCAGAGAGACAATGAAGCACATTAATAATGAAAAGGAGAACTAAACATTTCTGTGTAATGTTACTAAGAACAAAACTCACTGAGATTTAAACACTGAAGGCAGAT
Source organism: Hypanus sabinus (assembly GCF_030144855.1). Classification (NCBI taxonomy): domain Eukaryota; kingdom Metazoa; phylum Chordata; class Chondrichthyes; order Myliobatiformes; family Dasyatidae; genus Hypanus; species Hypanus sabinus. Next base: position 288,265 of record NW_026781240.1, on the reverse strand, counting down.
GTAATGACCTCAGTAAACAATCTTTTATTGTCCCTCACATCTCACAGACGATACGGGATAAGAAGGATCCATCATCCAGTCACGGTAAGACACAAGACACAGGAACAGAATCAGGTGATTTGGTCCAACTGGTCTGCCCCACCATTTAACCATGGCTGATTTTCATTCCAACACCACATTCCTGCCTTCCTCCTGTAACCCTGAGCTGCTCAGCAATCATCAGTATGTTAAACTCTGTCATATGTATACCCAAATGGCAGCTTCAACCAACCTCTGTGGCAACAAATTCCACAGATCAGACATCTTCTGGCCATAAATGTTTCTCATCTGAGTTTTAAGGGGAAGCATCTTTATTCTGAGACTGTGCTGTCAGATCACAGACTCTCCGTCTAATGGAAACATCCTCTCCATGTCCACTGTATCCAGGCTTTTCAGCATTCGGTAGGTTTATTAACCATACATCCCTCCACCACCCCAACCGTCCCTCTGAACTCCATCGAGCACAGGTCCAGAACCATCAAATGCTCCTCACACATAAAGCCGATCATTCCTGAGATTATTCATGTAAACCTTGTTAGGAACACTGTACTGAACACATTTCCAGGAAAAACAGAAAAATTGGTACCAGGATAATTGACAGGGAAACGTTGTGCTTTCTTTACAGTTCTACTATCACATGTGTTGGCGCGTGGTCAAGTGGTTAAGGCGTTGGTCTAGTGATCTGAAGGTTGCTAGTTCGAGCCTTGGCAGAGGCTGCCTGTGTGTCCTTGAGTGACAACACCGGTGCCAAGCTGTATGGGTCCTAATGCCCTTCCCTTGGACAACATCGGTGGAGAGGGGAGACTTGCAGAGACTCTAACGGAGGCCTACAAACTATCACAGCCATTTTCATTTCCAGGTTAAAACAGGTCCATTTCATGAAATATAAACCAAGAAATAAAAAGAAACTGGAATTACCAGAAAGACTCTGCAGGTAAGGAACAGCTTACAATACAATTCAATTAATAACATTTCATCAGATTGAGTTCAAACATTTTCAGTTTTTAGTGCAGATCTCCAGCACAGCTGCCTGATTTCCACTGTGTGATTTCCAAACACAGTTTGAACACCAGACTCAGGGTCTATCTTAACTGTTGTAAACACAGAACAGCCCAGTTACTCACAGCCTCTCCCTGTGAGGATGGAATGGGAACTCATCCTCTCCTCAGATTGGCAGTCATTGCTTCCAAAGGAATTCCAGAAACAAACATCTGATCCCAGACCAGAAATACTCGATCAACAGCTCACAAGCCCAAACAGCTCGATCCCCGATTCCACTTTAGCTGGATTAAAAACTATGATATCCCAGGACCCAACACAGCTTAATCTGCCGCTCACCGACCCTGAGAGTCTCACACATCATCCCCACATCTCACACTGGGTAGTGCAATCTGGGATTTCCCCACAACCAATGTCCAGCTGCTCGACATTTCTGCTTCATTGCAGGATGACCATCCGGCCCATCTGCAGAAGCTCAAACCAAAGTCAAAGCTAAAACACCAGCAGTTCCATTTGCCTGGAAAGCCGATCACAGGATTAGAGCCCAAGCACCAACTCTCCCAGTACTCTTTGCTGCCAGTAAAATGCTGCAGTGTGTCAGCCCGTCACTGTTCATAAACGATCACCTCCACACCAATGCACAACAGACCTGGGACCAGATGACCCTCCAGCATTCCAGCTAACAATAACCAATTCGGGAAATGACTCAGCGAGGCCAAAGGTACAAAAGAACACTTCACAATGAAGACAGAGGTTGGAAGAAAGATAGCTGATATATAACATTGAGCTGGTGGGATACAGGGTGGACCGAAGATGACCCAGGTGGGAGATGTAAATCACTGAAGCAGGAAGATGGGTTTAGGAGACTGCACAGAGGTTGAACAAGATGAGCAGAGATAAGCAGATGGAACCAGGTGGGAGAAGGGATCATACATTCAGGGGTGCAGTGCTACCAGAGCTCACCGGACAACCGCTCCGGCAACTCTGTAAAAAAGTCAAAATAAACAAGTGGGTAATTTAACAGCGGCCACATAATAAAAAGAGGGAACTCTACGGAAGCAGGGGGTGTTGGCTGGTGGGGAAAAGTGCCACTAATAACATTAGGATATTTGATCGTTTTTGGTGAAATCCTGGAGCTGTGACTGTTTTTTATTTAGGTATTTGTGTAATTCCTTCTCGCTCGACCCGTTGTCCTAGGAAGCTGAGAAATAGCTGCACACAAATGCAAGCATTTTCCCGCTCTTTCCAATTTGTACCGTTGGATACCAGGAAGCAGTTATATTAAGCAAGGTATGAACATAGAAACTCTAGTTTAAAAGTTGAAAACAATGAAAGAAAAATTCACTGCTCGCTCATCTTCGTCCTGATTCTGATAAAATTCACAAGCTAATCATCCAAAATCCTCTTCTACACCTGGATAAATTTAGTTTTGTTTTACAAGCTAAATGGAAAAAAAGCATTTCTGGGCTATAAGCTAGTTTTACGTCATTTCAACTATCATTAATAGCGGATCAACCCCTTGGCCTCGCTCCACCAACTGTAGCTGATGGGAAAGAGGATCTTTTTCTCTTTGTGTTGATAGGAAAAAGAGTAATTTAGTGAGGCAATGAACGAGATGAAATGCATTTCCAAAACTCCCAAATGGTTGCTGTCCTCCCCTGTTAACATTTGTCACTTCCAAACTACGAGATTTTCTATTTGTATAAATGCGATAACAATTTATGTAAAGATTCAAACTTCTTTAACTTTTTATATATTTAAAGACTAAACAGGATCTGTAAAGGTCAAACTATGTAACACCCAACATGTGAGGAGATTGTATCGACACTCACACATACACTTCCCGTCCAACCATTTCTGCGAGAGAAACGGTACGAGGCAGAGTTGCCAACCTACCACTTTTGAGACTAGTATTCAGCAATATTCGTGGCTTTAGCAATAGTTCATCACAGTTTCTTTTTTCATACTTGATTACTTGGTTCCAATTTAGGTGGCTAAAAGTGTAAAAAAATGAATTGCTTTATTTCTGTTATTTTTATACCTCCGAGGAACACTGCTAAGCGCTGCGGGCCCTGCCGTCTGCTCCGAATCAGTCGTATTAGTAAGGCTACATCTATGGTGGTCCGTGAATTACCCGCTAATCCTAAAGTAAACTTTTCTCACTAACAACCCTTTGCTTCTAAGCAAAGTTATTTTACTTGCTTGATAATTATATTCTATGATAATAGGTTAAGTGCAACCATGCAATACTTCGTCATATTATTAAATTAAGTATTATATGTTTAATCTTACCAGTTATACACTGAAATGTAATGATAGGCTGTAATCTTGTTAATGTCTTAGCTATCACTATATTTCTGTGGATCTCTGGAATTCATATATTTCTTTCACCTTGGTTTACTGCTTGACATTATAGGAAGCCCTATATATGTCACATCAAATTTGTGCACCTACTCATTGCACGAATGGGGCAAGGCAGTTGCCCAGTAAATGAAATGAGCATGTATACAAATTGGGTTTCACAAACTGGGGGTGATTGATAAGTTCATGGCCTAAGGTGGAAGGAGTCAATTTTACAAATCCTAGCAATTTTCAATTATCTGAAACAAATACCACAAAAGTTATTAACTTCAAACTTTCTGCATAATCACTCAAAGAGTTGAACGAAACGTGCAGGTACCGAGAGCTGTATAAGTTCAGAACTTCCAAATTAGGCCACGAACTTATCAATCAATCTCCCGCACCCCCCACCCCCACAGCTCCGGCAGCTAAAACATTACCACTGCAGCCATGCTCCAGCAGTCCGGCAGAGCTCGGGCCCGGCCCTTTCCCAATGCAACCGGCCCCAGAGTTACACAACACCGGGATCATTCCCTACTCACCCCTGCTCGAATCGGAGAACCGCCAACAACAGCGGCAGTCGGCACCGCGCATGCGTTCAGCAGGCGTTTCTTCGCAGCGCCACCGGCTGCCGGAGGTCTGCACATCGTCGCCGAAGGCCGGAGATCCGCACAGCGCCACCGCTGGCCGGAGATCCGCACAGCGCCACCAATGGTCGGAAGCCGGAAGGACAACGGAGAGGTAAATCCCAAACGAGACAAAGTCTGCAGATCCTTGAAATCCAAACCAACACAAACAAAATGCTTGCCGAACACAGCAGGCCGGGTAGCAACGGGAATGGAAATCAGAATGAAAATGTTTGGACACGGGGAACTCCCGCTCGGAGCGGATAGTTCAAAGGTTAGTTTACTATGAAAGCAGGTATCCATAAATAACAGGGAGTTTTTGTTTCTCCATAGAACCACGAAACAAAGAAAGAGCATGAAAGTCGTTCACAGAGAAAAATCAAACTTCCACCCCACCCCCCAGATCAAGAAGAACGGGATCCCAATCATCAAACCCCAAAACCCACACCTCACGCACAAAAGTGAACAATAATATCGACCCCCGATAAAAAAAAAACACCCCTACACCGCACAACTGCGGAGGAGACGGTGTCATCACTGTCGAGGCGGCCGCATCGGGAGCAGCGGACACAAGAGGCGACCCCGGAAGATTCACAGGTGAAGTGTCGCCTCACCTGGAAGGATGTTTGGACAATGGAGAGAGTTTGGCCGTCCGGCCCTTTCACTGTGACACCCCGAACTCCACATCAAATCCGTCCAAACGAATCTGGGTGAATTTAATGACCAATAAATATATTTCCTCTCAGCGATCAGCTGTCTGAATGATCCCCTGACTCTGAGAGGAAGGGGTATCTATGGTCCACACTGTCAGGGTGTTGAGTTTACCAGGAGACAAAGACTGCAGGGACGAGAGGTTTTCTGTTGACTAATACACTGTGTGTGGACCCCGCTGGCAATTCTGGTGTTGTGACCCGAATCGAGACAAGCACCACGCTGCCCACTCCACCAACAACACGGCAGAGCCGGACACATAACAGGGGACTTTACATCCCACAACACTGGATTCAGTGATGAAACCCATGATTAATGTTGTTGTCCCACGGAAAAGTCCATTAAGGTGCTTTTGAATGCCAGCGCTCTCCCACATGTGACGTCACACAGCTCCTCCCCCCACGCGCCTGACGTCACACGGGCTCCCCACACCGGGATCTGCCCTCACGTGCGCGGTATCTTACGTCACCTACGCGCTGCTGTGCTCGAGCTTTATCGGTTTAACGGCTGGGCTAATAAGCACGTGACCAGCCCCTCCCCCACCGCTGTCAACAGAGGATTCAGGAGCTGCGCTATTCCCATTGGTGAGAAGCGATGTCAATCACTCGTTACAACCAGTCGCGGAGGTGGACAAGCCGAGTGGGCGTTACCCCGCTGAGTTCGTCTCCCGCTCAAGCGCCGACCGCCTCCTCAGAGCGGAGAAAACCTCAAAGTTAATGTCCGCTTTCTGATTTATTTCCATTTCCCTCCGAGGGAATTGGGGGGCGTTTGTGAACCGTCTCCTGCGGCCGGAGTCTGATGTATCGCTGAGAGGTAGGAGGAGACCGCTCGGCCCGTCGGTTTGATGCTGGTTCCCCGGGGAGGTAGACCGGGGATTTTATTGACAGGATGAAGATGGCGTGAGATGCTGAGAGAGGGTGTGGACAGGATGTTTGTCCCGGTGGGGACAGGAGGGGCTCATCTGGGGAAATGTCTGAGCCCACGGTGGTGCCGAGCAGAGGGATTCACCACATTGGGGGCAAACACCGGCAGACTGTTGCCCTGCAAGCGGGGCCAATGGTCCGGGCAAAGTGACAATTATTTGTGCTTTGTTGAGATTGTACCTGGAATATGGTGTAAAATCCCGCTCCCCACACTAACACGGGTTATACAGACCAAAGAACAAACTGCCGGAGGAACTCAGCGGGTCGGGCAGCATCTGTGGAGGGAAATGACCGTCAACATTTCGGGTTGAGACCCTCCCTCTGGACTGAGAGTGGTCGGGAAATAGTCAGAGAAAAGAGGTGAGGGGTGGGGATGGGGCAAGAGCTGGGGAGTGAGAGGTGGATCCAGGTGAGGGGGAGGTGGGAAGGTGGAAATAGTGACAGGGGTGCGAGGTGAGTGGTTGGGGCAACACGGGGCTGCAGAAGGTGGAAATTAATTCCATAGATGATTCACAAAGCGGTTAGAGAGTATTTGTTACCGAGAGTGCAATGAATACTCACCTGACTGATCCCTGGGGTGGTGGGGTCATCATGTGAAGAAAAATCAAATGTGATAACCCTTTCATTCAGAGAATCGAGGACTGAGAGGTGAACAAATTGAAATGCACAACATCATTACCAGTTGAACAGGGATCCCAGTATCTGAAAAAAGGGGTGGACTGGCCGGGACTGAGATGAGGGGAAATGTCTCCACTTAGAGGGTGTTGGATATCTGTAAATCCCCTCCACAGAGGGTGGTGAAGACTCGGTGATCGTCCTCACATTAAACAGAGGTCGGCAGATGTGTGGAGACGGAAGGGATCGAGGAAATGAGGATCGGACAGAAACATGTCGCTGAGATGGGAGAGCAGCCGCCATCTTGTTGATGGTTAGAGGGGCTGAATGGCCTCCTGCTGTTTCTCACTTGAGGTCTCTGTGTTCCAATCCAGTCATGCTCCGGAGGAACTTAGTGTTTACAAACATAGACTGATCTAAATGAAACCTGCACATCTCCTGTGTGGGTCTGAATTGTGTGTCGGATCTGGATGGGAATCGAAACTCTAAGGCTGAGAACTCTGTGACCTGAGAGTGGAGGGAAAGGGATCGGGGAAGATATGGAGGGAAAGAATTAAAACTGTTGCTTTTATAATACGGGAAATAATGTAGGAAACGCGGCGGATGGGTTGGACAGCGTGTGGGGGGCGAGGAGCGGAGTCACCGGGTCACGTGGGAGACCCTCCGGCCATCACGTGATCCAGTTTCACAGCGGATCTGCAGCATCCGCAGGTTTGACTCCTAGGCCCCGCCCACCGCCCTGATGACGGGCTGACGACATCGCGCACGCTCAGTTCTTTCCGTTCTTTGTTCAAGCGGATCGGCATCGGGAGGGGTTCCTCGCCCCCAGGGTGGGGAGCCGGGAACGAATGGTTCTCTGCGGGGCGAAACCTACGATTTTGTATTGGTGAGTGTTGAAGCCGGTCGCGAGTGGCGTAGGGGATCTGATGTTGGGCAGTGAGTCCCTTTAACTGTTCCGAACTCAAACAAGAGAAACCTGCAGATGCTGGAAATGCGAGCAACGCTCACAAAATGCTGGAGGAACTCAGCAGGCCGGGCAGCATCTCGGAAAAGAGTACAGTCGACGTTCCCGGCCGAAAACCTTCGGCAGGACTGGAGAATAAAAGGTGGGGGTGGGGAGGGAGAGAGAAGCACAAGGTGATCGGTGAAACCTGAAAGGGGAGGGGATGAACTTTCCCGAACTGGCGGCCTCGCCTCGCTTCCTTCACAGAATCTGCCGGGGTCAGTCCGGGTTGTGAGACCTTCACACCGAACCGTCTGAGATGAACCGCCGCTCAGCCCCTGTTGTTCTGGTCCTGTTAGCAGGATGAAGTAAAACATATTTCCATATTGACACTGACGGAGATTTTGTATAATTTGTGTTCCGTGTGTTATCTGAATGTACTTGCCTGTGATTCTGCTATAAGTCAGTGTTTCTCTGTACCTGTACCTTCCCGTACTTGTGCACTGGGCAGTAAGTGTCGGGGCTTTGGAGCGGGTGCAGAAGAGGTTTACCAGGACACTGCCTGGAATAGAGGGCCTGAACTACAACGGGAGGGTTAGGGTTAGGCCACATCTGGAGTGTTTTATACAGATGTGGTGGCTATCATTCTCTGAAGGATATCGGGGCTTTGGAGCGGGTGCAGAAGAGGTTTACCAGGACACTGCCTGGAATAGAGGGCCTGAGCTACAACGGGAGGGTTAGGGTTAGGCCACATCTGGAGTGTTTTATACAGTTGTGGTCGCTATCATTCTCTGAAGGATATCGGGGCTTTGGAGCGGGTGCAGAAGAGGTTTACCAGGACACTGCCTGGAATAGAGGGCCTGAACTATAACGGGAGGGTTAGGGTTAGGCCACATCTGGAGTGTTTTATACAGTTGTGGTCGCTATCATTCTCTGAAGGATATCGGGGCTTTGGAGCGGGTGCAGAAGAGGTTTACCAGGACACTGCCTGGAATAGAGGGCCTGAACTACAACGGGAGGGTTAGGGTTAGGCCACATCTGGAGTGTTTTATACAGTTGTGGTGGCTATCATTCTCTGAAGGATATCGGGGCTTTGGAGCGGGTGCAGAAGAGGTTTACCAGGACACTGCCTGGAATAGAGGGCCTGAACTACAACGGGAGGGTTAGGGTTAGGCCACATCTGGAGTGTTTTATACAGTTGTGGTGGCTATCATTCTCTGAAGGATATCGGGGCTTTGGAGCGGGTGCAGAAGAGGTTTACCAGGACACTGCCTGGAATAGAGGGCCTGAACTACAACGGGAGGGTTAGGGTTAGGCCACATCTGGAGTGTTTTATACAGTTGTGGTCGCTATCATTCTCTGAAGGATATCGGGGCTTTGGAGCGGGTGCAGAAGAGGTTTACCAGGACACTGCCTGGAATAGAGGGCCTGAACTATAACGGGAGGGTTAGGGTTAGGCCACATCTGGAGTGTTTTATACAGTTGTGGTGGCTATCATTCTCTGAAGGATATCGGGGCTTTGGAGCGGGTGCAGAAGAGGTTTACCAGGACACTGCCTGGAATAGAGGGCCTGAACTACAACGGGAGGGTTAGGGTTAGGCCACATCTGGAGTGTTTTATACAGTTGTGGTCGCTATCATTCTCTGAAGGATATCGGGGCTTTGGAGCGGGTGCAGAAGAGGTTTACCAGGACACTGCCTGGAATAGAGGGCCTGAACTACAACGGGAGGGTTAGGGTTAGGCCACATCTGGAGTGTTTTATACAGTTGTGGTCGCTATCATTCTCTGAAGGATATCGGGGCTTTGGAGCGGGTGCAGAAGAGGTTTACCAGGACACTGCCTGGAATAGAGGACCTGAACTACAACGGGAGGGTTAGGGTTAGGCCACATCTGGAGTGTTTTATACAGTTGTGGTCGCTATCATTCTCTGAAGGATATCGGGGCTTTGGAGCGGGTGCAGAAGAGGTTTACCAGGACACTGCCTGGAATAGAGGGCCTGAACTACAACGGGAGGGTTAGGGTTAGGCCACATCTGGAGTGTTTTATACAGTTGTGGTCGCTATCATTCTCTGAAGGATGTCGGGGCTTTGGAGCGGGTGCAGAAGAGGTTTACCAGGACACTGCCTGGAATAGAGGGCCTGAGCTATAACGGGAGGGTTAGGGTTAGGCCACATCTGGAGTGTTTTATACAGTTGTGGTCGCTATCATTCTCTGAAGGATGTCGGGGCTTTGGAGCGGGTGCAGAAGAGGTTTATCAGGACTTGGCCTGGAATAGAGGGCCTGAACTACAACGGAAGGGTTAGGGTTAGGCCACATCTGGAGTGTTTTATACAGTTGTGGTGGCTATCATTCTCTGAAGGATATCGGGGCTTTGGAGCGGGTGCAGAAGAGGTTTACCAGGACACTGCCTGGAATAGAGGGCCTGAACTACAACGGGAGGGTTAGGGTTAGGCCACATCTGGAGTGTTTTATACAGTTGTGGTCGCTATCATTCTCTGAAGGATGTCGGGGCTTTGGAGCGGGTGCAGAAGAGGTTTACCAGGACACTGCCTGGAATAGAGGGCCTGAACTACAACGGGAGGGTTAGGGTTAGGCCACATCTGGAGTGTTTTATACAGTTGTGGTGGCTATCATTCTCGGAAGGATGTCGGGGCTTTGGAGCGGGTGCAGAAGAGGTTTACCAGGACACTGCCTGGAATAGAGGGCCTGAGCTACAACGGGAGGGTTAGGGTTAGGCCACATCTGGAGTGTTTTATACAGTTGTGGTGGCTATCATTCTCTGAAGGATATCGGGGCTTTGGAGAGGGTGCAGAAGAGGTTTACCAGGACACTGCCTGGAATAGAGGGCCTGAACTACAACGGGAGGGTTAGGGTTAGGCCACATCTGGAGTGTTTTATACAGTTGTGGTCGCTATCATTCTCTGAAGGATGTCGGGGCTTTGGAGCGGGTGCAGAAGAGGTTTACCAGGACACTGCCTGGAATAGAGGGCCTGAACTACAACGGGAGGGTTAGGGTTAGGCCACATCTGGAGTGGTTTATACAGTTGTGGTGGCTATCATTCTCTGAAGGATGTCGGGGCTTTGGAGCGGGTGCAGAAGAGGTTTACCAGGACACTGCCTGGAATAGAGGGCCTGAGCTACAACGGGAGGCTGGACAATCTTATGTTGTTTACTCTGGAGCCGTGCCGGCTGGGGTGAGACTGAATAGACGTTTAGAAGATTACCAAAGGATTAGAAACAGTGCCTCAGAAAGGCAGCGTCCAGTATTAAGGAACTCCAGCACCGAGGGCATGCCCTTTTCTCAACGTTACTATCAGAGAGGGAGTTAAAGAAGCCTGAAGGCACACACTCAGTGATACAGGAACAGTTTCTTCCCCTCTGCCATCGGATAGCCAAATGGACATTGAGCCCTTGAACACGACCTCACTTTTAAAATATATAGTATTTCTGCTTTTTGCACAATTTTTAATTTATTCATAGAATAATAGAAACTTACAGCACAGTACAGGCCCTTCAGCCCACAAAGTCGTGCTGACATGTCACTACCTTAGAAAATACTATGGTTACCCATAGCCCTTTATTTTTCTAAGTTAGTTTTTTCTCCAGTGCCGCCAGGTTCCAATCCAACAATCTTTGAAAAGACCCTATCATGCCCACCTCCATAACCGTTGCAGGCAGCCCATTACACCACTCTCCACCACTCTCTGACTAAAAAAACTCACCCCTGATATCTCCTCTCTATGTACTCCCCAGCACCTTAACCCTATTCCCTCTTGTGTAACCAATTCAGCCCTGGGAAAAAGCCTCTGACTACCCACATGATCAATGCCTCTCATAAACTTGTATACCTCTATCAGGTCACCTCTCATCCTCCGTCACTCCAAGAGAAAAGGCCTATTCTCATAATGTATGCTCCCCAATCCAGGCAACATCCTTGTAACTCTCCTCTGTACCCGTTCTAAGGTTTCCACATTCTTCCTGTAGTGAGGTGACCAGAATTGAGCACAGTGGAGTGTGACCAGGGTCCTATATAGCTGCAACAAAACCTCTCGGGTCCTAAACTCAATCCCACGACTAATAAAGGTCAATGCACCATATGTCTTCTTAACCACAGAGTCAACCTGCATAGCAGATTTGAATGTCCTGTGGACTCGGACCCCAAGATCCCTCTGATCCTCCACACTGTGAAGAGTCTTCCCATTAATGCTATATTCTGCCATCATGTTTGACCTAATAAGTTGAACAACTTCAAACTTATCCGGGTTGAACTCCATTTGTGACTTCTCAGCCCAGTTTGGCATCCTTTCGGTGTCCATCTGTAACCTCTGACCGCCCTCCACACTATCCATAAAACCTCCAAACTTTGTGTCATCAGCAAATTTACGAACACATCCCTTCACTTCCTCATCCAAGTCATTTATAACAATTACAGTGAGCAATGGTCCCAGATATACATATACTGTAATTTTAATTATTTTATTTTGTTTTATTTTTCTTCTATATTATGTATTGCATTGAAATGCTGCTGCAAAGTTAACATAGTTTACACAACATGCCAGTGATAATAAACCTGATTATGAATCTGTGTGGACAGATGATATATTTTTCCTGGGGGTTGAAATGTCTAATACATTTAAGGTGAGAGGAGATGTGAGCGGCAAGGCTGGCTCTTTCCACGGAAGTGGTGGGTAGCTGGATTCTCTGCTTGGGGTGGGAGATCCCACCAGTCACGTGATCCTGTTTGCCCCTCACATTTATCCACAGATGTAACAATCTCTTCGCGCATGCTCACTGTCTCCGGTTGGGTGGTGTTTTCCTTTCTGCTCAGTACTGAAGCAGATCGTCTGTGGGATTGGGAAAGGGTCCTCCCCTCCTGGGTCAGGAAGCCAGGGGCCAGATCACTGTTTGCGGGCCAAAGATATCGTTTTCCCATCAGTGAGTATTGAGACCGATCCCGAGTGGGGAGATCCGATGTTAGCCATGAGTGCTGAACTGAGGGCCAATTACTCATTTATTTTCCAATTATCTGGGCTCTTCAAAAATATGCAGATGTCACTTTACCTGCATTGAACGATCCAAACCAGGAGCCCAGGCTGTTTATTTTCACAGAGTTGAAATGGGAGACCGGCCAACAGGTCACATGAGGCTGTTTAACACAGATCTGCCCCACCCTCTGGTTTGTGACTCAAGATCATTTGGTGTGTGGTCAGGGTCCCCGGATGTGAGGTGATGCTTCCTCCATGTTGTGTTGGGGAATCTGATGTTGGACACTGTGTCCCGTTAACTTCCCCCAAATTGTCTCACTTCCTGAGCCTCTTCGCATTTGTCCTTGAGCTTTATGGCTGGTGTCTTCTCCCGGAGTGGGGTGGGTGAGGAAGGAGAATGTCCCAGGTTGTGGGGAGCTTTGATTTCACTACCTGCTTTCCTGAGGGACTGGGAAGTCTAGTGTGAGAATGGTTTCTGTGATGTGCTGATCTGGACCAAAGGTCTCTGCTGTTCCTTGCAGTCACGGGCAGAGCAGTTACCATGAAAAGCATGAAGTGTCTGAATGGGAAAATTTCTATGGTGTGTTGATAAAAATTTGGTGAGGGTTCAAAGTATATATGGCAAAGTTCTTGTTTGTTCTAACTTTGTCATTTTAAGATCCTTTATACACTAGTGAGTACTATTAATTCAGTATCTGTGTATTGCTGGAGAACCATAATTGATCGTCTTTGATTTCTTCTCCACCTCATTCTATCTGCTCATTCCCTGCCCATCTTGTTCAACCTCTGTCCAGTCTCTCTCCCACCAACTTCAGTGACATGCATTAACTATCTGGGTGAACCTTGGTCCACCCTGTATCACACCTCTTCAATGATATATATCGGCAATCATTCTTGTCTTCATTGTGAGGTATTCTTTTACACCTTCAGCCTCGCTGAGTTATTTCCAGAATCAGTTCTTGTCAGCTGGAAAACCAAAGGTTCATCAGGTACCAGTTCTGTTGTGCATTGGTGTGGGAGTGCTATTTTGTGAACTGTAACTGCCTGACACACTTCATCATATTACAGTCAGCAAAGAGTACTGGGAGAATTTTGTTTGGCTCTAGTCCTGTGATCAGTGTCCCAGCCATATGGAACTGTCGGTGTTTTGGATTTGACTTTGGTTAGTGCTTCTACAGAAGGGGCTGGATGGATGTCCTTCTTCGAGCAGCTGGACATTGGTTGTGGGGAAATCCTGGATTGCACTACCCAGTGTGAGATGTGGGGACAAAGTGTGAGACTCTCAGGGTCGGTGAGTGGCAGATTAAGCTGTGTGAGTCTGTGAGGTTGGGTCCTGGGATATCAGTTTTTGATCCAGGTAAAGTGGACCCGGGGATCGAGCTGCTTGGGCTTGTGAGGTGTTGAGTGAGTATTTCTGGTCTGGGATCAGATGTTTGTTTCTGGAATTCCTTTGGAAGCAATGACTGCCAGTCTGAGGAGAGGATGTTCCCATTCCATCCTCACAGGGAGAGGCTGTGAGTAAATGGGCTGTTCCGTGTTTACAACAGTAGAGATAGACCCTGAGTTTGGTGTTCAAACTATGCTTCGAAATCCCCCTTTCACTGTCATCTGTCTGTCACTCGGTGGAAATCAGGCAGAATCTCAAGTTGCTGGAGATCTGCAATAAAAACTGAAAATGCTTGGTCATTCTGACAAAACATTATTACCCTGAATTGTAAAGTTTGTTCCTCTCCCAAAGCTGTTCCTTACCTGCTGAGAATTTCTGATAATTCTAGTTTCTTTTTATTACATTTACCTTGGAATGGTTTATATTTCCTGAAATTAACCTGGAAATGGAAATGGCTCATTCTGTGCTCGTAGAACAATAGAGAAATCTCAACTTACTCTGTAAATTATCGCAGTATCAATTTATCTCTTATTCCTGGAAATGTGTTCAGTACAATTGCTGCTTGCAAACATGGTTTCCAAAAATAATCTCAGGAATAATCATTGTTATGTATGAGGAGCATTTGTTGGTTCTGGACCTGTGCTCAATGGAGTTCAGAGGGACATTGGGGAGTTGTGGGAGGGATGTATGGATAAGTAAACGCACAGAATGCTGAAAAGCCTGGATACAGTGGACTTGGAGAGGATGTTTCCATCAGAAGTAGAGTCTGTGATCTGACAGCACGGTCTCAGAAAAAAGATGCTTCCCTTTAAAACTGAGATGAGAAGAATTTTTTGGCTAAAAGATGTCTGATCTGTGGAATTTGTTGCTGCAGAGGTTGGTTGAGGCTGCCATTTTGTATATTTATGACACAAAGTAATATATTCATGATTGGTGAGTAGCTCAGGGTTACAGGAGGAAGGCAGGAATATGGTGTTGGAATAAAAATCAGCCATGGTAAATGGTGGGGCAGACCAGATGGATCAAATCACATAATTCTGTTCCTGACTGTATGATGGCTCCTCCTTGTCCCATATCGTTTTGTGATGTGTGAGGGACAATAAATTGTTCACTGCGATCATTATATCTGCCTTCAATGTTTAAATTTCAGTGAGTTTTGTTCTTAGTAACATTGAGCAGAAATGTTTGGTTCTCCTTTTTAATGTTAACATACTTCATTATCTCTCTGGTTAAAGTTAGACCTGAGGTGAGAAGTTTATTTGAAGAAAAACCCCAACTGGAAGCAAACCACAGCTGAAGACGAGAGAACAGCAACAAGTGAATTGGCCCGAGGACTGAGAACAGCAACTGGAGAGAACAACTCTGCATCAAGAGACTCGGATTTCCCAGTGATTCAGTCAGGAGAAAGTTTGGTGAGTCTCATTTACTCAAAAACCTGTCCTTTGGACATTACATACCTGTACAAGGGAAGGTAGGAAATAGCTGGAGTGAGACTGAATGTCCCCAGAAGAACCAGTTATGCTTCTGTCAGACCCAGTTGCAATCAGTCCCGGTCTGGTGATGTGCTTCCAGCAGCCCAGCCCTTTAAAACCACTCCCATTCTGTGGAAGTTGAATCCAGATAAAGTCACTCAGAGACCGTACGGTACAAACTCTTTGTTCCAAGCACCCGGGGCGTACTCAGTTAGTCACTCAGACAGGAACAGACTGTGAATGCTACCACCCTATCCACCAATTCCCCTTACACAATAGATTTATCTGTCCAGATACTCCCCCACACAAGACTGGATGGAGCCAAAGTTATTTACTATGACAGCCCCTAAAGACAAATTACAAAATAGTCATAATGGCTCACACACACAGAACAGACTGACGCTGTCCAATCTCTACACATGAACACACAAGGAGATAAGCATCCTGAAACCCTAGCCAGCCACCCTCAAGAAGAAATATGGCTCAGCATGGCTTAGTACATCTGTTGATCATCAGCAGTTTCTTTCAGAAAAACAGGCTGTTATAGTTTAACGAAGTGTTAACCCTTTTACATACTTTATCATTCCCTTCTTTAGATCATTACATGATCAACAAAGCAGTAACTTTTTTACAGAGAGAGCAACTGAGTACAGCTTTGACTTCTCAGTGGGGAAAAACAACATACATCAGTAATTATAACAATGATATGTACAACTTTTAGGACATAGGATTAGGACTTTGCCCCACATATTACCTTACAGGCCTTTGAAGATCACCATTTCAACCCTTCGGTGAACCCGTGTAAATCCTGCCCTACTTTCTTGATGCTGTCAATCTCCTTTGCAGTGTGCTCGGAGAGGGATGTAACGTTAGTAGACTCATCAGGGATGCAGGTGCAGCATTCTGTGTCAATAATAGCACAGGTTCCCCCTTTCTCAGCTGGGATAAAATCTAAAGTCGTACGATTCTGTACGACTGTTTGCCAGATTGCAATCATTTCAATGGATGTTTCTGTTACTTGGGCCTGTGTTTCTGTCACAGGGCCCCTGCAGCCTTGTGGCCAGCTCCTGAAGTTCTTATAGCCAAATTGATTATCTCTCATGAATTTCTGGCTACGCTATAGGAGAGAAAAACTATCATCAAAAATCGCTCAGTCTCAGTTATTCCTCTCGGCTGCTGGGCTCCTGCAGATATGGCCAGGATGCATGTTTCCCAGTGTAGGAAGTTCCGCTTGGTGGGGCCCTGAGACACCATCCCTCAAAACACTGACAGCCACGGTCATCACAGACTGGAGCACAGTTCCTCACTCTCTTCCCCAGGTGTTATTTGAAAAAGCCCAGGCAGATAGTTCCTCACTCTAGTTGAGCAGGATTACTGACATTTGAATCATACTTTTACCATACCGAGGAATTTCAGCACAAATCCAGCAGGCCCCTGGTTCTACCTGCTTGGCATAGGTGTGACAGAGAGACAGAAAGGTGTTAACATGGGGGCCCCCGGGTGCTGGGGTGAGCCCTCTTAAAGACATAAACACGAGCAGCACCGTATCATATCAGTTTAAATACCATATCAGTACCATATCAGTTTAAATGAACCAGCAGCTATAGACCACACCTGGAGTCTGTTTTTGATGTTAAAACCACTCTCTTTATTCGTATCTACTTATAATATAACAAATTAAGCAAAATAATCAAAAGTTAAAAAGTGTTATGAGTACACATACGTGTAAATATAACTCCCAAACCTTTGAGCTCAGGGAATATCAAGCTTAAAGTATTGAGATGGTGAACTATGAAAGTTCAGTTCAGCCATGGAATAAATGACAGGTTAACAGTCGCTGTAGGTTCTATCCGTCGTCGTTCTAAATCTACATACAAATTATCGCCAGAAGCAGCTTATCACAGGCGTACTGTCTTCAGAAGGAACTACCACACAAGCAAGGGTTGACACACAGGTAGATTCCACAAGGTACTCCCAATCCAGATCCAACACACAAAGTATTACTGACAGTGATTTCCACAGAATATCCCTTCTCACAAGTGTTTACCACATAACACACCCGAATACGGCTAAGGGTTAACAAAAGTGGTAGCCGCGAGATACTCCAACAACATCCCCAGATGGATTATACGAATTATCACCAGCAGTGATTGGTCACAAGGGTACCTCTTCAAGTGAATTACCACACCCAGGCAAGGGTTAGCACAAGTGGTCCTCACAGGATACTCCCAAACCAACAGATCCACTCCTATGGATCAAACAAAGTGACAATCACACATTCAGTACACGCTGGATCAGTAATCAACCCACCTTGTGGGCACAGGAGAGTCCAAACAGTGGCCTTTGGCCACTAGGCCCTTTGTTTCGAACTTTCCATCTTCTTTCTTTCTCTCCGGCTCACTGTGTTCGTGACTATCCTTGCTTAAATAAAACAAACTGTGAGCTATATAAACACAATCTGCGAACAAGTGTAAACATGCTGCATAGTCAAATAGTTCTGCCCCCCTCTCTCTCTTAGTAAGAATCAAACAGGAGAATACTAGTTCCCTTCGGGATTGATCGGGATTCGAAAGTCGGGTCCCAAAAATATGTCGATGCTTGTCACATTCGATTTCGGACATTGTCAGGCCAATCCATATTATTTGTATTAATAATGTTGGCTAACTTAGTTGGTAAGCATTGGAGCAGTAAGTCATTAATAATGGGTATTTGTCTCTCCAGTTTAAAGGCTTGGTCTCCTGTGAAACTGCC
Source organism: Hypanus sabinus (assembly GCF_030144855.1). Lineage (NCBI taxonomy): Eukaryota > Metazoa > Chordata > Chondrichthyes > Myliobatiformes > Dasyatidae > Hypanus > Hypanus sabinus. The sequence goes on along the minus strand of NW_026781240.1, from coordinate 270,474 downwards.
GTAGCAGGCCAGAAATCACATCCACCCATTCACGCTCCGCTTTTAGCGGCTCCCAACCTTTGGCATTCCTTCTGCAGTACATACCTCTATCCCATTCCATTATTCCTCCAGCTTGCTGATAATATACTGTTCCACTTTAAACGTATGTCACATCCGGAACTTTTTCCAGTTAGCCGAGGATTTCCTTCCACGCCGCTGTGCGGTGTTGGGAAATCATGTACAAGGCAAGTTACAGCAGTAGTTTGCCATTGCCTTCTGCTGGGTGAGTTGTTTTGTTTAAGAGATCACCAGCTGTAACCCAGCGCGGATGAAAGTGTGCAAGGGAGTCGGCTGGATTCGAACTCAAGACCTCTCGCCTCAAAGTCCAATTCTGAAGCCAGTAGGCCATCAGTGGCATAGCTGGCAAAGTTCCATTTTACATCTGCCTTTTCCTTCCATTCCCTTTTCAATGATTTCCACTTCTTTCCTCAGTTCTTTTTCCATATCAGATTTACTGCTTGTTCTCATGAGGTAATAACCCAGGCTCCCCCACCCCCCTCCGTCCGAGGCCACATTTTGTTCCCCAATTTCTTACTCAGTGCTGCACTAAACATTTGAAAATCTTTTTCCTTGTCTGGAAAACTCTCACACAAAATTGTGTCGGGCTGCTCCTGGCACACTCGTATCAATCGACTGCAATTAACCGATTATCTCTAAGTAATTTATCAGGCACAAAGCCTCCTGCTCAATTAACAATCAGATAAATTTACCCGGCAGGCACCTCCTGCTCAATTGATGAATTTACCTGACATGTCTGCTTCCTGCCCACTTAGTAAAGTTCACCCAGTACCGTCTCCTGGCCACTTAATAAACTTTATCCAATACTGCCTCCTGCCCACTTAGTAAAAATTTTGCCTACCTTATACTAGTCTCCCGACAGATTTTTTTTCCCGATCCTGTCAAGGTATGTGATCAGCCTTGGGCAAGGCACCATACATCCAAAGGAACTAACAGTGAGCGACAAATGTAAAATACCTATTGGGCTCCCGGTCAGTCCCCACAGTCCCCAGAGTGGTTCAGCTGCTTACTCAGCCCGTCTGCTCAGTGCTCTGTAGATAGAGATCCTGTTTGTGATGCCAAATGTTAAAGCTGAATCTGAATAAAACTCGAGAGACAAGCTTCTTATTGACACCACAGTTTATTGCACATTCTCCTGCAGGACTTTGAGCCCCAGTTGTCAAAGGGAAGGCACGTAAGCACTGCCACTATCTGACAAGTCGACTGACTTAGGTTACAGCCGTATATTTATACATAGTACACGCCATGCATCACTATTTCAAGATGTTATTTGAACTGGTATGCCCACCAAGTGTGTTGGTGCAAATCTTAATTACTTAGATAACAGAGTTTGTTATATTGAGGTTTTAATTATGGATGGATGTACTGTCCAGTCCTTATTCCCTTTGCAAAGCCCTGACTTAATTACAAACAGATGTTCATTCCTGTCCTTATCAGTGAGTCCTCTGCCCCTTACTCAAATGAGGGTAGAATGTATAATGGTATCAACTAACAACGGTACAGTATACAATGTTATCAGCTCTCAGTGTGTCTCTCTGCAAGCCACAGAGAACTGGCAATGAGCCTGGCTGAGCTAACCACTGAAGACAGTGTTTACTTCGGTTCAAATATTCCTATTCAGTCCCAATTATTCTTTTAGCCAGAGGTTACATAGGTTACATAGGTTTTGTTTTATATATCCTCAATTCCTCAGGAGGGTTCAGGGGAAATATTTATGTCCAATATAGAAACTGGTGTTACCTGTGTGTATTGAAGAATGAATTGGGAGAAATTGTTATGGGAAACAGGGAAATAGCAACAGAATTTAATGCATACTTTAGATCTATCTTCACCAGGGAGGACACAGGCGATCTCCCAGATGTATGCATGGGCCAGGGTCATAAGATATCAGAGGAATTGAGACAGATTGACATTAGGAAAGAAACTGTGATGAGTAGACTGGTAGGACTGAAGGCTAATAAATCCCCAGGTCCAGATGGTCTGCATCTGCGGGTTCTAAAAGAGGTGGCTCAGGAAATTGCGGATGCATTGGTAATCATTTTCCAATGTTCCTTAGATTCAGGATCAGTTCCTGAAGATTGGAGAGTGGCTAATGTTATCCCACTTTTCAAGAAGGGAGGGAAGGAGAAAACGGAGAACTATCGCCCTGTTAGCCTAACGTCAGTCGTGGGGAAGATGCTTGACTCCATTATTAAGGACGAAATAGTGGCACATCTTGATGGCAGTGATAGGATTAGGCTGAGCCAGCATGGATTTACCAAGGGCAAATCATGCTTGACTAATCTGTTGGAGTTTTTTGAGGGTGTAACAAGGATGTTTGACGAGGGTAAGCCAGTGGATGTTGTGTACCTAGATTTTCAGAAGGCATTCGATAAGGTGCCACATAGGAGATTGGTGAGTAAAATCAGAGCTCATGGCATTGGGGGCAGGGTTTCAACATGGATAGAAAACTGGTTGGCAGATAGAAAGCAAAGAGTAGCAGTGAATGTGTGTTTCTCGGACTGGCTGGTGGTGACTAGTGGGGTACCACAGGGCTCTCTATTGGGACCACAGCTCTTTACGATTTATGTCAACGATTTAGATGAGGGCATTGAAAACTATATCAGCAAGTTTGCTGATGATACTAAACTGGGTGGCAGTGTGACATGCGAAGAGGACGTTAGGAGAATACAGGGAGACTTGGATAGACTGTGTGAGTGGGCAGATACTTGGCAGATGTCATTCAATGTGAATAAATGTGAAGTTATCCAGTTTGGAAGCAGGAACAAGAGGGCAGAGTATTGTCTGAACGGTGTAGAGTTAGGTAAGGGAGAAATGCAAAGAGACCTAGGAGTCCTAGTTTGTCAGTCAATGAAGGTGAATGAGCAAGTGCAACAGGCAGTGAAGAGGGCAAATGGAATGTTGGCCTTTATTACAAGGGGAATTGAGTACATGAGCAAGGATGTCCTTTTGCATTTGTACAGGGAAGTGGAATAAAGTTAAATAGAGAACTCTTGTTGTTATCCCACACAACAACAGATGGAACACTTTAGAAACTGTTGGGGTGGGGAGGGTAGATTACCTGACAGAGAAAAGTCAAAGGGGTGATAGTGAATTCATTAGTTAGGGGAACAGAACAGGAGGGGACTGAAATCCTAGTGGTAAGGCTTGCTAGTGCTAGTGTGGGTGAAGGGTGTGATGTGGTTAAAATAAGTTGCTGGGGAAATGGGAGCCAGAATGACAGAACAGATAGTTGAGAGGGTGAATTGAATTGAATTGACTTTATTCGATACATCCTTGCTGCACACGAGGAGTAGAAATCTTTACATTACATCTTCACCAAAATGTGCAATGTGTAATTAATAGTAACTTAAAATAGATAGTTTGTACATAGGACAGTCAGTATAACATTGAAATGCAATTGTATCAGCATGAATTAATCAGTTTGATGGCCTAGTAGAAGATGATGACCCAGAACCTGTTGGTCCTTTTGCTGTGGTACCGTTTCCTGGATGGTAGCAGCAGGAACAGTTTGTGGTTGTGGTGAATTTGGTCCCCAATATCCTTTGGGCCTTTTGACACACTTGTCCCTGTAAATGTCCTGAATAGTGGAAAGTTCACATCTACAGATGCGCTGGGGTGTCTGCACCACTCTCTGCAGTTTCCTGCGATTAATGGAAGCACAGTTCCCATACCAGGCAGAGATGCAGCCAGTCAGCATGCTCTCAATTGTGTCCCTGTAGAACGTCCTTAGGATTTTGGGTCCCCGTCCCCAACTTCTTCAACCATCTGAGGTGAAAGAGGTGCTGCTGTGCTCTTTTCACAACACAGCCAGTATGTACAGACGATGTGAGATCCTTGGTGATGTTTATGCTGACAAATTTAAAGCTGTTCACCTTCTTAAACCCAGATCGATTGATGTCAACAGGGGTTAGCCTGTCTCCATTCCTCCTGTAATCCACAATCAGCTCCTTTGTTTTTGTGACAGTGAGGGCGAGTTTGTTATCTTGACACCAGTCAGATGTTGTTCAGACCTCAGATAGAGTCAGCAATCAAATGGTTGAGCATGGTGTGATGAATGTGCTGAGCTGTGTATATCACAATGCAAGAAGCATCGTAGGAAAGCCAGATGAGCTCAGGACAGGGAATTATGATACTGGAGCCATTATTGGAATTTGGTTGCTCCCAACAATCTGAGGGATTTAGAGGAACAACATTGTAGAGAGATTGCAGACCATGCCAATAAACAAAGGTTGATTCAGTAAGTGATTCTAACTTTACATATATAGACTGGACTCCCATACTGTAAAAGGACTAGATGGGGTAAAGTTTGTCAAATGTGCCCTTAATCAGTATGTGGAATTTCTGATATAGAAGTGTACAATAAGCTGTTAGGAAATGATCCAGGGCTGGTGACAGAATTTGTGATCATAATGCCATGAAATTCAAAGTAAATATGGAAAAAGAGAGGTCTGGACCATGGGTTGAGATTCTAAATTGGAGAAAGGTCAATTTTGATGGTATCAGAAGCATCTGACAAGTGTGGTTTGGAACAGGCTCATTCCTGGCAACACAGTTCTTGTAAGTGGAAGGCCTTCAGAAGTAAAATTTTGAGGGTGTAGGGTTTGTATGTGCCTGCCAAAATAAAAGTTGAAAAGTTACAGGTGCAGGGAACCTTGCTTTTCAAGAGATATTGAGGCCCCGGATATTTTGTTCCTCCAAATGCCTCAGACTGTTGGGTGCTACCCGGACCCATTAATGATGACAATATCAGGACTCCACACCCTGAGCTCATGTGGCTTTTTTTTTTAAAGTTGTCTGCTGTTGGTTTCTAAAAGCTTCCCAATAGTCTTTGCTCTTTTGTTTGCCCACTCTTTGGCTTTTATGTTGGCTTTGGCTTCTCATTTCAGTCACGGATATGTCCTCCTGCCTTTCCAATGCTTCCACTTCTTTGGGATGTATCGATCACTCAGCTCCCGAATTGCTCCAGAATCTCCAGCCATTGCTGCTCCGTTGTCACTCCTTCCTTTTCCCTTCCAAACAAGTTTGGCCAGCATCTCTGTCACAGAAACATGGAGAAGTTCAGTCCAGAAACAGGATATTTAGCCCATCTAGACAATGCCAAAAAACATTTAAGCGGTCTAATGCAAATACCTGCACCGGGACCATCACCCTCCATACTCCTACCACCCAGGGTCCCATCCAAACTTCCTTTAACTGGTGAAACTGAGCTGATTTTCACTACTTATATTCATCTCATTCCACACTGTCATGACCAGTGAAGAGCTTTTCCACATGTTCCCATTAAATTTTCACCTTCCCCACTTACCCATGACCTCTGGTTGTCATCCCACACAACCTCAGTGGAAAAAGCTGCTTGCATTTATCCTATCTATACCCTCATACTGTTGTGTACTTCTAAGAAATCCTCAAACCAGTGTACTCTTTCCTTGTTTATGTTTCGAGCCATTTTCAGGTGTATAAGATGATGAGGGGCATTGATCGTGTGGATAGCCAGAGTATTTTTTTCCCCCAGGTCTGAAATGGCTAACACGAGAGGACATAGTTTTAAGGTGCTTGGAAATAGATACCGAGGGGATGTCAGAGGTAAGTTTTTTACACAGAGAGTGGTGGGTGTGTGGAATGCACTGCCGGCTATTTGTGTGAGAGTGTTTCAGTTACTGTGGGGCCAGGCACCCATGCAGCTCAGTGGGAACAGGGAATAATACCAATGGAGAGAGTCAAACTGAGCCAGGTCACAGATTGGAGATGGCAAAAATGCCCCATTCTTATAGAGACAGGAAGAAAATCAGAGCGTTCAATGCTCATTCCAGATACCAGCACTGTGCCCAGTTAGAAGATGAATTCTCCATCCAACTTGGGTTGAACCTCACTGTAACAGTGTGATGTCAGATCACACCTTCACAACTCAAGTGATCTCATCAGAAATGTTGTTCTACACCAGGGGTGGGCAAACTTTTTGACTTGTGGGCCACAAAGGGTTCTAAAATTTGACAGGGGGGCCGGACCAGGAGCAGATGGATGGAGTGTTTTGGTAATACACCTCATAAGAGAAAATAAAATATCATGGAATATGTAGAAAACATGTGCTTTAATTTCAATTGAAAATGAACAAATGCATTACAACAAAATATCTGTCTTTGAAGTCCCATGGTATTTAGCTATTTATTGAAATGACTTTTAAAACACTGAAAATTAAATGAATAAAATACAGCCTTTTTTAATAGTAAATTATTATTTTAAAGCACTGAAAATTCTCTTATCCTTCAAGATATTATCATCATCACTCTCCTCCTGACTGTCTTTATTTCAAAAACGGTAGGAGATGCAGGTCTACTTGTCCTGCTCCTTCTTATTCAACTGTCCCCTGTGCCAAAACTCAACAACGACCAGCACAAAGACAGAACAGTGACAGCGCGCCAGAATGCGGAGCGCGTTATTTGATCTGGAGCGCATTTTTTATTTTGAGAACGTACGTGCAACTGCGCACTACTCATGTCCATCACTTAACAGAAATGACATGTAACATGTAAGGATTATTGAAAAAAATATTTTCAAATGCATTTTTTACATAACACAATGAAGAAACTTATTTTTAATTTCAGTGGGAACAGTGTTGTTGGTCTCCCTTTTCAGCCAGCGCATCAAAGTCTGGATTTAGTTTTGTTGTGGCGATTCTCAGGATGGATCTGAGGTGTTTGTCAGTTAACTTGGATCTGTGGCTGGCTTTGTTGATGTTCATGACGCTGAACGCCTGTTCACACAAATAGGTCAAGCCGAACAAAGAGTAAAGCGCAAATGTGGAGTAATACGCTGCACCTCAACAAAGGTCAATGTGTAGCGGTGTGCTACATGCAGCGCTAAAATTACGACACGGAGTCGGTAACTGCAGTCGAAGAAAAAAAACTTCATTCGAAATCCCCAACCTCACTTTTAAGCCTCCCTCAACCTGCTCCCCGTGGCGCAGAGGCTCCAAAGCTCTGTGCTCGCAAATCTCCGCAGGCTATCTCCCTTAGCCGGAACGCTGGCTAATTGTGAGCCGGTTCGGATGTGCCAGGAAATGGGTCACCACAAATGTATATAGAGTGCGTCATCTATTGGGAAAACGCCAGAATTGTGGGGAAAAAAACGTTAACAAGGTTATTAATATAATTTCATCAAGTTCTGCAGGCCGGATTAAAAAGCTTAACGGTCCGCAGTTTGCCCATGCCTGTTCTACACCCACTGATGGATTTTTAAAATCTTTTTACAGGTTACAAATGACAAGAAATTTGTCTACTGAAATCTGGAATACAGTTTTGCTGTCTCAGTCCAGATATTTAAGAAATGGATCAAGGGATTCACTCGATCATCCTTCCTGCTCAGACAGTGGGGAGGGATTCACTCGATCATCCTTTCTGCTCAGACTGTGGGGAGGGATTCACTCGATCATCTGAACGACTGGCATGTCCATCATTCTAATCAGGGGGGAAACCATTCACCTGCTCAGACAGTGGGAATGGATTCAGTCGGTCATTTCAACTGAATGTATATCAGCAAGTTTACACTGGCAAGGCCATTCACCTGTGCTTTGTGTGGACACTCCGGTCAGTTCACACTGGGCAGAGGCTGGTCCTCTGCTGAATTTGTGGTGTAAGGATTCACTCGGTCATCTGTCCTAATGGCTCACAAGCGAGGTCTCCCCGGGGAGCGGCCGTTTACCTGTTCGGACTGTGGGAAGGGATTCACTCAGTCATCTGAACTGAAGGTACATCAGAGAGTTCACACTGGGGAGAGGCCATTCACCTGCTCATACTGTGGGAAGGGATTCACCACATCATCTCACCTACTGATTCACCAGTCAGTTCACACTGCAGTGAGAGATTTCACCTGCTCAGTCTGTGGGAAGACATTCACTCGGTCATCTAACCTACAGAGACACCAGCAAGTTCACACTGGGGAGAAGCTGTTCACCTGCTCAGACTGTGGGAAAGGATTCACTCGATCATTCAACCTACAGAGTCACCAGCGAGTTCACACTGGGGAGTGGCTGTTCACTTGCTCAGACTGTGGGAAGGGATTCAGTCAGGCATCTCACCTACAGAGACACCAGTCAGTTCACACTGGGGAGAAGCCATTCACCTGCTCATTCTGTGGGAAGACATTTACTCAGTCATCCAACCTACAGACACACCAGCGAGTTCACACTGGGGAGAAGCCGTTCATTTGCTCAGACTGTGGAAAGGGATTCACACAGTTAGGTAGCCTACAAGCACACCAGTTAGTTCACACTGGGGAGCGGCCATTCACCTGCTCAGACTGTGGGAAGAGATTCACCACATCATCTCACCTGGTGACTCACCAGTCAGTTCACACTGCAGTGAGGGATTTCATCTGTTCAGTCTGTGGGAAGAGATTCACTCAGTCATCTAACCTACAGAGACACCAGCAAGTTCACACTGGGGAGAAGCTGTTCACCTGCCCAGACTGTGGGAAAGGATTCACTCGATCATTCAACCTACAGAGTCACCAGTCAGTTCACACTGGGGAGAAGCTATTCACCTGCTCAGTCTGTGGAAAGTCATTCACTCAGTCATCCAACCTACAGACACACCAGCGAGTTCACACTGGGAAGAGGCCATTCACCTGCTCAGACTGTGGGAAGGGATTCACCACATCATCTCACCTAGTGACACACCAGTCAGTTCACACTGCAGAGAGGGATTTCACCCGCTCAGATTGTGAGAAGGGATTCACTCAGTCATCTGATCTGCTGGCACACCAGTGAGTTCCACTGGGGAAAGGACGTCGACCTGTGAATGTGGGAAGGCATTCACATGATCATCTCATCTATTAAAACTCCAGCGAGTTAGGGGCCGATCGTCTGCTCAGAATTTGGGGAGAGATTCTCTCATCCGTCTCCACAAGGCTGCATCATTATGTTGCACTGGGGAGGGGCCATTCACCTGTTGTGAATATGGGAAGGGATTCACTCAATAATCGAACCATGTAACACACGACCGGGTTCACATTGAGGAGAAAGTTTCAATAAGCTGCAGGCTGAATGCATCCCCATTGCTGAATGCAATTTCAAGAGTGACTGGGGGAGTCTAGTACAAGAGGGCATGACTTGTGGTTTGCAGGGCACCCATTCAGAACAGAGAATCAGAGAATTTTTTTTGTCAGAGGGTGATGGATCTGTGGAATTTGTTGCCACGGGCAGCAGTGGAGGCCAAGTCATTGAATGTGTTTAATGCAGAGATTGATAGGTATCTGAGTAGTCAGGGCATCCAAGGTTATGGTGAAAAGGTGGGGGAATGGGACTGAAGGGCAGATTGGATCCACTCATGATGAAATTGTGTAGCAGACTCGATGGGCCGAATGGCCAACTCTGCTCCTTTGTCTTATGGTCTTATGTGCTTATTTTTTCTCATGTGCGTTATTCCTCTTCCTCCTTCTGTCCAAGGAAGTGTTAATCTAGGTGGGTTTGAGTGTAAGTGGTCTTTTCTAAACTTGTCATTTCTGTTCTTACTTATCTTTGTAAATTTTACTGATTGAAATGGGACTAAGATATTTTCATTAAAAAAAGTCAATGCTGGTATTGATGGAAGTGTTTATTGCCTCTGTTGTATTTGTTGAGTATAGAGCTCTGTTCCACAGTTTTTTAAAGCCTTGAAATAAATTTTGTCAAAGGTTTTTCCAATATTGCACTACATTCTGTTGTTTTTGCTTGTTGATTTTCCAGATACGTTGTTATCACGAGTCCCAAAGAAGGGTCATGGCCGGAAATGTTGATTCCCATCCATAAATGCTGCCTGACCTGCTGAACTTCTCCAGCACTTTGTGTGAATTTCTCTTGATTTCTTGCATCTGCAGGTTCTCCAGTTTCCCAGATATTTATATGTTTAGTGAAATAACAAGCCAGTAGTGGGGTTGTGTGGCTCTGTTGGTAAAATATTAAATAAAATCTTTAGATAAGAGGAGGCCATAGGGTTGGGCAGTGTAAAATCTGTGGGTAGAAATAAGGAACAGCAAATGTACAAAAATATCCTTGAATGGAATTGTATAGTCGCCCCAAAACAGCATGTGGTCCACAATTTACAATGAGAGATAGAAAATGAGTGCCAAAAGGGCAATGGTACAATACTCATGGGGGATTGTCATGCAGGTGATTAGGAAAATCAGGATGGTGTTGGTCTCAAGAGGAGGAATTCCTAGATTGCCTACAAGATGCTTTTTTAGAGCAGCTCGTGGTTGAGCCCACTTGGGGATCAGCTATTCAGGATTGGGTGATGTAACAAACCGGAATTAATTAGGTCACTTAATTTCAAGGAACCCTTTGGGACAAGTGATCTTAATATGATCAAATTCACCCCGACATTAGAAGGAGAAACCAATGTCAGATATGAATAAAAAAATAATTAGAGAGGCCTGAGAGAAAAATTGGTCAAAATTGATTTGGAAAGAACACGGGCAGGGATGAAAACAGAGCAGCAATGGCTGGAATTTCTGGAAGTGACGGGATATACTCATCACAAAGAGGAAGTAGTATTCTAAAGGTAAGGTGACAAAACCGTAGCTGCTAAGAGAAACCAAAGACAACATAAAGACCAAAGAGGGCACAGAACAAAAATCACTAGGCAGGTTAGTGAATTGGGAAGTTTTAAAAATGAACAGAATGCAACTAAAATCATTAAGAAGGAAAAGATGGAATACTTAGGTGAGCTAGCCAGTAATATTAAAGAGGATACCATTTTTAATTTCAGGTACATATAATGTAAAAGAGAGACAGAAATGGATATCAAATCACTGGAGAATGATGCTGGAGAGGGAATAATGGGGTGAGGGTGAAAGGTGATGGCTGATGAACTGAATAAGTATCATACTCTTTGGAAGACACTGGCAGGAGTATGGAAGTCCCAGATGTCAGTGGTCAGAATGTGTAAAGTTACGTTACTCGGGAGTAAGTAGAAGGAAAGGCAATGGGCTGTGATTTGTTTTTACTGGAAGGAGAAATTGATATTCATGCCTTCAGGTTGGAGCTTTGCAGTTGGAATATGATGTGTTTCACTTCAACCCTGAGGGTGTCAAGTGGAGCAACTCCAGCCATTGCTATTCTGCCATCATCCCTGCCAGTGTACCCTTCAAATCAACTTTGGTAAGCTCTTCTCCAGTGCCTCTGTAGTTCCCCTCACTCCACTAATAATGATGCATCTTGTTTTACCTTTCCCCTCTCAAAGTGAAGGGTGAATTCAGTTATGTTATTATCATTGTATCCACATGCTCCCTTTACCAAAAGCTCCCCAATCAAATTTGGTTCATTCCAGAATTAACTTTTCCCCAGTGGGCACAATTGCAAAGGGAAGGAAGGTCAGATCCGGTATTTTCAATTTAGCGGGCGATTTCCTCTGACGTATTGGGAAATCATGTGCAGGGCTAGTTGCATCAATGGCTTCCCATTGTTGTATTTGCCTTCTGCCGGGTGAGATTTTTTTAAGAGATCACCAGCTCTTAAACCAGCACGGATGGAGAGCATGCAAGGGTGCCTGCTGGACTCGAACTCAGGACCTCCCGCCACTGATGCCACTACGCCACCAGCCGGCTGCACAATTCCAATCTGTTCTAAAAGGCATCTCATTGGTATTTTCCAAATTCTCTCTCTTGAGATCAAGCACCAATCTAATTTTCACAATCTACCTTCACCCATCCCACTCATGGACTATTTGTCTCACTCCCATCGGGGGTAGATACTCAGCGTCCTCACCAGGACTACCAGCCTCTGGGACAGCTACTTTTCCCAAGCAGTAAAGCTGATAAATATCTCTACCCACTAACACACCCTTCCACAACACCAAACACCTCTGCTTTATCATTTCCTGTCTGTCATCTTAAATGCAGGCATCCTATGCCGAGCGTCACTTTATGAACATACAATCAATCCGTGCACAGTATATAAGCCGTGGCTATATGTTGTTACTGTTGCGTTTCTGTGTTGCATTGGAACGGGAGGAATAATTATTTCGACCTCATTTACATGTGTCTGCTGGAAATAGAATTAAAAACCCTAAATCTTGAAGAAACATTTCAGCAGGCTGAAGCTTCACATTTCTGTCTCTCAGTGTCATTACGACAGAGCGCCACCTGGTGACAATGGAGTCCACTGTTACGAATGTGCCACACCTCTGAGGGGCCGAAGGGTACAAAGTGGCCCCCTCATTTTTGAGAATCGCAAGATCGCTATTAATTCGGGTCTGGGACCCAGGAAATGAGAGAGAGACGTCCAGAATATATACGGTTTGGAATGTGTCCTGGCCTCCGCAAGACAAAGCAACGGATAACGGCCACTGTCTCTTGGAGAAGGAATTGTGTATTGAGTACTGTACTATTCATTGAAGCCCTCAGGGAATGACCAGAGTGGGCTGGCTGAGGGATTGCATCATCCCAACCTGATTGACATCTGAGACCCGGTGAGTAAGGATAAAAGAGGGTCTGGGGAACAACCCCTTTAGACACACCAGGAGAAACGCTAGAAATCCCGTGACGGTCTTTTATAGCGACAGCCGGTGGGGGGTTCGCGTGCCTCCTTTCCCTTGCCTGGGATTGGGACCTTACTTCCGAAGAACGGCTTAGCTAAAGGACCGGCTACACCAACGGAACTCTCGAAGGATCAAAATCATAAAAATGAAAAGCTGGCAAGTTTCTAAAAATCTCTCTCTTGACTCCAACCAAAGGCTTCAACCATCAGACTTCAACGGAGCTCTCTATCTGCTGGTAAGTGACCCGTTCGTAACACCACAAATCAGGGATCCTGTTATTGTGGTAAAGCACCACGATAAGAAGGGGTGTCGCGGCTGGACGCCAACTGCAAGTAGATGAAGTGCCAGAGATGCCCCTAACCACTCTCCTCACCACTAGTCAGGGTCCTAAACAGTCCTTCCATATGAGGCAAATTTTCAACATCGTGCTTGTTGGGGTCATCTACTGTTTCCAGTTTTGCGGGTGTGGCCTCCTCGACATTAGAGAGACCAGATGTCGTCTCTGCATTCTGCACTCTGTCCCGATGAGATTCTGCAGATGTTGGAGATGCAGAGTAACATACACAAAATGTTGGAGGAAGTCAGGAGGTCCGGTAGCTTCGATAGACGGAATAAAGCAAAACAGAAATTTCCTGCCGAGACCCTTCATCGGGACTGGAAGTGCGGAGAAGCCGGAACAAGACGGTGCGGGGAGTGGAAAGTGTCCAAGCTGGTAGGTGATAGGTGAAGCCTGATAAGGTGAGTGGGTGGGGGAGGAGGGAGATGAAGTGAGACGCTGTGAGGTGGTAGGTGGAAAATGCTAAGGGCTGAAAAGAAGGAATCTGATACGATAAGACAGCGGACCATGGGACAAAAGGAAGTAAAAGAGGAACCAGAGGGAGCCCATCCGCAGTGGAGAAGAGAGAAGTGGGGAGACAGAATGGAGGAGACGGGCGTGTGGGCTGATGAAAAGAAAAAGTGGAGGTAGTTGTTAAAGACATCGATGTTCATGCCATCAGGTTGTAAACTACCCGGATGTAATATGAGTTGTTTCTCCTCCAACCTGACAGTGCACTCATCGTGTTAGTTAAACAATGAACCGGAAGGGAGAGTGGATTAATAATTGTCCCCCGGGATCACTATTAAATCAACCCTTTCTCACCTTAAACCGGTGCCCTCTGGTTGTTGATTCCACAAAAATGGGGTAAAAGAAAAGTAAACAGAAAACGTACAGCACAATACAGGTCCTTCAGCCCACCAAGTTGTGAGGAACATGTCCCGACATTAGAAATTACTGGGCTTACCCATAGCCCTCTATTTCACTAAGCTCCATGTACCTATCCAGTAGTTTCTTAAAAGACCCTATTGTAGCCGCCTCCACCGTCGTTGCCGGCAGCCCATTCCACGCACTCACCACTCTCTGTGTAAAAAACTTACCCTTGACATCTCCTTTATACCTATTCCCCAGCAACTTAAACGTGTGTCCTCTTGTAGCAACCATTTCAGCCCTGGGAAAAAGCCTCTGACTGTCCACACGATCAATACCTCTCATCATCTTATACACGTCTATCAGATCACCTCTCCTCCTCAGTCGCTCCAAGGAGCAAAGGCCGAGTTCACTCAACTGCGTACATTCCCCATTTCTACACTCATAGTTTGGAACACCTGCATAAGGTCACCTCAATCTCCTGCACTTCAAGGTGCGAAGTCCCAACCTGTCCAACCTCTCTCCGGAACTCAGTGCCTCAAGTATCAGAAGCATTCTCGTAAATCTTTTCTGCACTCATTCTAGCTTAGCGTCCTCTTTCCTATAACTGAATACAATAATCCAGGCGTGGATACCCTAACAATATCCGAACCCTAATGCAACCTCACTGGCCTCTTCTTCAGACCATGAGCCATGAGATATCATACAGGGGCTGCTCAGCCAATCGAGTCTGCTCCGCCATTCCTTCGTGTCCAATTGATTATCTCTCAACTCCATTCTCCTGCCTTCTCCCCATAATCTTTCAACATCCATTTAAAATACACTCAATGACTTGGCCTCTACTCCGTCCGTGGCAATGAATTCTAAAGATTTACCACTCCCGGATTAAAGAAAATCCTCCTCATCTCTGCTGTCAGTGGATGCCCGATACGTTGAGGTTGTGACCTGTGGTCCCAGAATCACACAGTACAGGGTCCATCTTCTTCAGAGCCACGCTGTCGAGGCCTGTCAATATTTAATAGGTTTTAATGAGATCCCCTCTCTGTCTTCTAGACCAGCGAGTACAGGGTCATAGCTATCTATCGCTCCTCATTCGTTACTGGAATCATTCCCGTGAACGTTCTCTGGACCCGCTCCAATACGAGCACATCTGTTTTCGCAGGTTGTAAACTGTTCACAATACACGAAGAGCAATCTGACCAATGCGTTTTAAAGCCACAGTGTCACATTCTTGTTCTTATATGCTAACATTACAGTTGTCATCCTTCATCAATCTGCAAGCAAACCTTTAAGGACTCCTGCTCAAGGATTCCCAAGTACTTATGCACTTCTGATTTTTGAATTTTCTCCCATTTATTTTTTTTCTCTACGCCCTTATTCCTTCCACAATTGTACATGACCGTACATTTGCATACACTGTACATTTCCGTACATTTCATCCACGACTTCGTTGTCCGTCCTCCAAACCTATCGAAGACCTTTTACAGACTGCAGCTTTGCTCTAAACTATCTGTGGATAGTTCTGTGGATGCTGGAAATCTAAGCAACACATACACAAAATGCTGGAGGAACCTAGGAGGCCAGGCAGCATAAATGGGAAATAGTAAACAGTCGACGTTTCGGGCAGAGACCCTTCATCAGGACTGGGAACAAAAAAGATGAGACGTCAGAGGAAAAAGTGTGGGGGTGAAAAGGGTAGAAGAAGTGGTCGGTGATAGGTGAAACTGCGAGAGGGGGAGTAGTGAAGGAAAAAATAACTTCTTAGGATTTTATTTCCTTAACGATCCTCGAAAAATCATTGCTAATGCCTCCACATCTCTTCAGCCACCTCTTTCCGATCTCTGGGGTGTATACTATACTGTATAGGTGACCTGTTTACCTTCAGCCCATCTCTGTTTCCAAGAACCTTCTCCCGAGTAATGTAACTTCACACATTCTGACCACTAACATCTGGAACTTCCGTATTCCTGTCGGTGTCTTCGAGAGATAAGAGTGATGTACAATACTTATTCAGTTCATCTGCCATCACCGTGCACCCCGAGTCCATTAATACCTCTCCATCATCATTTTACAGTGGTTCGATATCCATTTCCGCCTTTCTTTTACACTAGAATTACCTGAAGAAACATTTGGTATCCTCTTTAATATTACCGGCTAGCTCACTTAAGTGTTCCATTTTTTCCTTCTTAATTATTTTAGTTGCATTCTGTTGGCTTTTAAAATCTTCCCAATCCTTCAACATACTAGTGATTTTTGCTCTATAGCCTCTCTTTGGTTTTTATGTTTTCTTTGGTTACTCGTATAAGCCACGGTTTTGTCACCTTAGCTTTAGAATACTAGAGATTTGAGGGCGAAGAACATCTCAAACAGAACTGTAGTCAGCTCGACTTCTTCGGTCTGCAGAGAATTCAAGGGGAACCTCTTCACCCACAGAGTGGTGACTATTTGGACCTCATTCACATGGACAGTGAGAGGTGAATAACAGGGGAGGATTTGAAAGATCTGCTGTGGAACAGAATCACTGGCAGGGTCCAGCCGGCCTGAGTTCACTCTCTGCTGTACACTAGGTGTGTTATAAATTCACTAAGTACCGGAGACAGCATTTAATATAGAAATGATTCATTTGTCACAGATCTAGTCCCATTAAAGGAGAATATGCGGCAGAAGAAACCCCTCTCATGCCCAGTGACCAGGGTACAGAACTGGGTGTGGTGAGCAGTACCAATAATTGCAGAGTTCAGCACCGACAGTCACTCTCGACATTGCATTCAGCAACGGTGATGGACAAATATCCAGCATGCAGCTCAGTGAAACGTTCTCCCAGTGTGAAACGGTAGTGTGTGGTAAGTGTAACACGCAGTAAGGTTTCACTGCTAAAGTAACGGTCTCTCTGTAATGTTTCGCTGCTGAGGTAATGGTTTCTCTGTAGCAGCAATGTTTATGTTAGGACTGGAGGAAATAGGCTTCTCGAGTGAGGGGCTATGCAATGACAGAAATATTCTTTCTTGTGAGTCTGGAAGAGATATTTTCACGGTTTTTTGCTGGGGAGAAATGAGAAGACGTGAATGGAGAGAACGGGCCCTTTTTCCTTTTTTATTCATTTTCTTTACTAACTCTATAGTCAAAGTAAGAAATATAGAGCTGAATCGTTTAATTGCATATTGTGTATCGTTTGTAATTTCAGGGTACTGATCTGTAACATGGGACACATCACACAACATTCACCCAAATGAGATTTCTTAAGTTTGGACGGGCTGGGGGGGGGGGGGACTATCACCCCGTATATTAAACTGCCAGCTGAAGCGAAAGTTACGTAAGGTTAGATGACTGAGTGAATCGCTTCCCTCATTCACAGCAGATGAACAACCTCTCCACAGTGTGAACTCACTGATGCACTTTTGGTTGATTTGGCTGTGAAAATCTCCTCCTAAAGTCTGCGCAGGTGATCAGTCCCGAGCGTGAACTCGCTGGTGTCTCTGTAGTTGAGATGGCCGAGTGAATCCCTTCCCACACATTGAAGCCTGAATTATTCTTCTCCGTCGAGGCTACGTCGTAGGCTCTACGTAGCCGCGTACCCGACGCTACACCCTCGGCTGTACAGTATGCCGTAGCCTAACGTGCACATTCCTAAAACTGTAACTACGCGTCGCAGCGACGCCGACGACAAGAACTGTGAGTGGACCACCTGGTAGCAGGCAATTCTCTTTTCCTTTTCAATCTTTTTATTAAGTTTCAAATTTAATAAGCATAGCAATAATATTAATAATATAAAGAGGTCGGAATTACATTAATAACGGTTAACATGTAAAAACACCAATTCCAAATGACAAATATAATTTAACCTCCCAATCTCACAGCAACTAACCATGAAAAAAATATTCTATACAGGGAAAACACCCTAAACTAGAAAAAAAAACTAATCTAAATAAAAAGAAATAGAGAAAGGTTGGGCTGTCAAATCACAATGGCTGAAATTATTATTTGTCATTAACTCCGCTCCTCTATACATGAACAAAACCTTATTACACAAGATTCGGAAAGGGTCAACTTACATCATATGAAATTATTGAATAAATGCTCTCCGAGTCTCTTCAAATTTAACCGAAGGATCCACGGTACCACTCGTATTTTTTTTTCTCCAAGGTTAGACATGCTACATCTTGGGAAAACCTTTACAAGGTAGTTGGGGGATTGGAATCCTTCAAGTAAAATGGGTCTTCTGGCTATTAATGTAACAAATGCAATTAGACGACAAGCTGATGAGGATAGTTGACTAGAATCTATCACTGGTAGTCCAAATATTGCAATAACAGGATGTGGCTGTAAATCAATACGCAGAACTACTGAGATAATATCAAATATATCTTTCCAATATTATTTTTAGAAGAGGACAAGAGCAGAACATACGTTTCAATGAAGCTACCTCGGAATTACATTGATCACAGACAGGATTTAATGGCAGTAAAAATGAGCTAACTTATCCTTGGACACATGTGCCCTTTGAACCATCTTAAATTGCATGAAGGCATGTCTGACACACACTGAAGAGGTATTTTCTAATTGAAGAATTTTCTCACATTTCTGTACAGGTAAATGTATCCAAAGTTCTCTTTCCGACCCATTCTTAATTTTATCAGAAGTATCTAAGAGTATTTTCATAATTAAATCATAAATAAATGATAATAAACTCTTTTGATATGGATTTGAACTTTTTTTCCCCGTAACTTCAATTTGATGTGATATCGGAACAGAAAGTAAAATAACATTCAAAAAGTTTCTAATCTGTAAATATCAGAAAAAGTGTGATCTAGGGAAATCATATTTATTAGAAAACTGTTCAAAAGACATAAAACAATCAGCCATAAATAAGTCACGAAAACATAATTTTCCCTTTGTTTTCCGTAAAAGAAAAGCTTGATCAATTTAAACGGTTGAAAGAAAAAAAAAGATATAATAGAACTTGAGAGTATATTTTTATTGTCCAAAAACTTTACAAAATTGAAACCATATTCCTATTTTACGTTTAATTATTGGATTTACCATTTGTTTATTCAATTTAGTAAGTGCAAAGGGGAGCAAAGCCTCTAAAATAGAAGCCAATGAAAACTCCTGTACAGACTCACGCTCGAGGTTCATCCATCCTGGACACTAAGTTTCAACCATCTCTTGTGTCCAAAACGTTAAATATCGAATATTAATTGCCCAATAATAAAATCTAGGATCCGCCTTCCTGTTTTGACTGCTGTAAATATTTCTTCCTTAAGCAGGAATTTCTATTCTGCCGTATATATGAAGAAATTTTAGAATCAATAATATCAAAAAGAAAGATTTAGGGATAAAAAATGATATTGCATAAAATAGATACAGAAATTTAGGTAAAAAAAATCATCTCAATAGCATTAATGTAACCAATCAAGGATAAGGACAATGGGGACCATTTAGTAAACAATTGTTTAACATGATCAATTAAGGGTAAACATTAACTTTAAATAAATTGTTGCGATTCTTAGTAATTTTAACACCCAAATAAATAATCAGCAACCAATCTAAATGATGACTGTCTACTCATTGTGAATTGCATATTTAATGGATTAAGCACACTTTTATTCAGAATCAGTTTATAGGCAGGAAAACTACTAAACTGAGGAAGTCGTGTTATTACTGCAGGAATGGATTTCTCTGGATTAGAAATATATAGTGACAGTTCATCTGCATATTGCGATACTTTATGCGTCCCATTCCCATGCGTACCACCAAATAAGTTGGGTGAATCATGAATAGGGATGCCAAGGGCTGATAGTAAGAGTCTCAAAGGTCAGCTTTGTCTAGTACCTTGGAAAAGCCTGAAGAAAGGGGATCTCTGATTATTAGTGAAACAGACGCCAAAAGTATATGATATATCAATTGGATCCAAAATATAAATTTTGGGCTAAAATTAGATTTATCAAATATAGTAAAAAAAATTCCCATTCAAGTGTATAAAACGCCTTCTCGTTTTCGAGCAAGATAACATTTTGGAGTCTTAGATAAAATAGTGTATACAATGTTCATTAATCTCCAAACATTAAAATGTGAATAATGATTTTTAATAAATCCTGTCTGATCCTCAGAGACAATTTTTTGGCAATACCTTCTTCAATCTAATTGCTAATATTTTAGAAAGAATTTTAGATTCCACATTCAACAAAGATCGAGGTCTGTATGATGCACATTCAGTGAGATCTTTATCATTTTTAGGAATTAAAGAAATAGATGCTTCATAAAAGGATTGTGGTAATTTACCTATAAATGAAGCATCTTTAAAATTTTTACCTAACCAGGAGAAAGTAAATCAGAAAAAGATTTGAAAAATTCAGCAGTATACCATCCAGACCAGGTGCTTTACCAGAATTCATTGACTAAATTGCTTACTTCCCCTTCAGTAATGGGTGTGACTAATACTAAACGTTCATTAACTGATTATTTCAGAATACTTAATTTCTTTTAAAATTCATGCAATATGGTAGAATCATCAGGAAATTCTAATTGTTATAAAATTCTTGAAAAGATTTGTTAACTTCACCATGGTCAACCGTCAAAATACCTTCCCGTTTGCAAACCCTATTAATCTGAAGTTTTGCCAAATCACTTTTAATTGGTCACCCAATAATTTTCCTGATCTATTACCATATTTATAAAATCGACTCTTAGTTTTAAGTAACTGATCTTCAATCGGGGATGCTAATAACAAACGATGTTGCATCTGAAGTTCAATTCTCTCTTTATAAAGATTTAAAATGGGAGCAAAAGAATATTTTCTATCAATTTCTTTAATATTATTAACCAATGTACATATTTCATTAAGAATTTGTTTTTTCAAACCAGCAGAGTATGAGATAATTTGCCCTCAGATATATGATTTAAAGGTATTGCATAATATCCCACTGAAAATTTCTTCCATTGAGTTAGTAGAAAAGAAAAAAGGCAATCTGTTCTTTAATGAAATTAACAAAACTTATGCCATGAAGTAACATAGAGTTGAACCACCATTCATCATAGGATTCAGACAACAATTAAAATCTCCACCCAATATTACCATATATTCATTTAAATTGAGAAAAAATACAAAAACGTGCTTAAAGAATTCAGGATAGTCAGTATTCAGTGCATAACTATTAACCAAAACTAATTTATCTTTATAAAGTTAACCAGTGTCTAATAGAGATCTACAATATGGGTCTGAAATTGTATCATAGTGAAGAAATGAGTTTCAGGAGTCTAGAAAAAAGAAACACCTTTCACCTTAGTCAATGAGTGAAACTGTTGGCCTTTTCAAAACCTAAAGAAGTACTGATTATCATTCTTCCTCACACGAGCCTCCTGCACAAACATAATCTGAGCATTCAGTCTATGAAAAACTCTAAAAATCTTCTTGCATTTAATTGGATGATTCAAACCATTTGTATTCCATGAAACAAAATTAATAATTCCAAAATAATTAATGATATCCATTGTCCTTAAATAAACAGTGTAGTATGTAAAGTGTTAACCATATTGCATAGGAAACGAATCAGGAAGAGGGAAAGTTTAAAGAGGAACCAGAAGATATGACAACAGAGACATTTTTGTAGATTCAATTCAGCCCAAAAGAAAAATACTAGACTAATAGCCCTATTCCCCCACCCACAAAGACCAAAAACCTGGCCAATAGAGAGCCAGAGAACTATCTAAGAACCTCACTACCCCCATCTCCCATGAGGAAAAATCTCCAAATTACAAAAATATAAACAAACCATCCATAGTCAAAAAATTATGAGGAATGTCAAACACATTTCAAAGAAAACAGCCTATTGCAGACCGTTTTAAATGACGTCTTTAAAAATGACACAAAATACAATCTTAATAATACTTCAAGAAAAAAAAATTCAGCAAATCAGAGTCTTATTAATTTTCAAAAGCAAACAATTAAAAATAAAAAAACTAAAACAATGAATGTAAAAGAAAGGAACTTTAACATGGAAACATAATAAATATCCGTACATCAGAACACAGTACGACTGTAATCAACCCAAGGGCGAAGTTCTAAAGTGTCCAAATTTATTAACTAATAAATTTGGTTGTTAACAAATAAACCAGATATACACAGACATAAAGGAATGGTAAATTTTATAGACATCCAAACACAAATATTGATCTTCAAAATATTAAACATCTGCATTCAAGCTTAGATCTTCGAGAAATTGTTTTGCTTCATCCATGGATTGTAACCATTTAAATGATCTATGAGGCAGAACAACCCTTAGGTGAAAGGGATATAACAAAGCCAGATGAAGAATCCTCTGATATAATTCTGACATCACCATTTTAAAACGCGATCTTTCTTGCATAACCTCAGGACAACAATCTTCAGCAAAATGAAACTAAAGATGCTGATGCTCAGTAACTCCTTTCTGATGAGCAATCGGAATGAAGAGCTCCTTAGTATTCACATTGTGACATCGTAGAATTACATGACGCGGTTTTAACCCTTTCGACGGTTTTGGTTTCAGCGCCCGATGTGTGCGGTCGAGCGCAGGAAGAGAAGAAAAACCTCTGAGCCAAAGACCTCCATTCAGAATTGAGAAAAAAATGAGTAAGATCCCTGCTCTCAATGTCCTCACTGAGTCTATTATTCGCAAATTCAGTCTGTGGCTTCGACTCTCCAAATCAGTAAACCTGACTTTATTCTGCTCCAATGTATGAGTGATCGAAGTTCGTTTCTTTTCCAAAGAATTCAATTTGTGATCTCTCTGTTTTCCAGCTTATAAGGCACTGAAATTTGTCACTGCTGTTTTTCATTCTTCTTTTCAAGTGTTGCCAATCCACCTTAGCTCTCCTTGAACCATACTTCCAAAGTAGTAAACCTTTTATCCAGTTTTTCATCCAAAAGATTCGAGATAGCCTGTAAAGTAAGTTGAAACTCTTTAGGCGGTTCAAAGACATCTTCTTTCTTCCCATTTCCATTGCCAGTTTCCTCGCCTTCAGCTAATGCCTTTCTTCCTCTATAAGCCATTTCAGTCGATTAAAATCCAAATTCAAACATATAAAACTGTTATAAACACTTTGATAAAGATATTAAAGGGGTGGTAAGACAATTTAAAATGAGTGGAGCAAGGCCCGAAAGCTAACCACTCCATGTAGCGCCTCCAAGAAAGTCTTTTACCTAATGTAGCCTAACGTGCACATTCCCAAAAATGTAGCTATGCGTCGTGGTGACACAGACCGCAAGAACTGTGAATGGTTCACTTGGCAGCAGCCAGTTTCCTCCTATGAATTTCCAGTTGCTTCGAAGTTGGAAAGTGGACCAAGTCGAGGAAAGGATAAGTGATGTAGTCAGAAAATATGTACATTTGCATGACTCTTCAACGGCAGAGAATAAACACTTGAAAATGGCATCAAATTCGTGCAAAGAAATTTTCACAAACATCGGTTTGGACATTGTGGACTGCACAAAGTAATGGAAAAACTTCTCTCTTTCCTGCGCTGCAGTAATTTCAATAAAAGTAACTCTTGTTCAACATCGATTAGCTCGAACTCCAACAAGATGTAGTCAGCAGTCACCATCGTTCCCAACTCAGCACGAGTCAATGCAACACAGTAGCATAGAACCCCAACGCCAACTAGCGTTTTGGCAGAGTGACACAGGCACAAGAACACACAAGTAGCGTCTATGCAGAGGTAAAATTCAGGCTTCAGACGGTGAATGGCTTCTTCCCAGTGTGAACTCGCAGGTGTACCTTCAGATTAGATGACTGACTGAATCCCTTCCCGCAGACTGAGCAGGTGAATGGCCTCTCCCCAGTGTGAATTGACTGGTGTGCTTGTAGTTGGGATGACCCAGTGAATCCCTTCCCACAGTCTGAGCAGGTGAATGGCCTCTCTCTGGTGTGAACTCTCCGATGTACCTTCAGTTCAGATGATGTGATGAATCCCTTCCCACAGCCTAAGCAGGTGAATGGCCTCTCTCCAGTGTGAACTCTCTGATGTAGCTTCAGTTTAGATGAGCAAGTGAATCCCTTCCCACAGTCCAAACAGGTGAACGGCCGCTCCCCGGTGTGAACTCGCTGGTGAGCCATTAGGGTGTATGACTGAGTGAATCCCTTCCCACAGTCTGAGCAGGTGAATGGCCTCTCCCCACTATGAACTGACTGGTGTCTCAGTAGCTGAGTTGACAAAATGAATCCCTCCCCACAGTACAAACAGGTAAACAGCCTCTCCCCAGTGTGAACTGACCTGTGTGCTCGTAGGTGGGCAGACTGAGTGAATCCCTTCCCACACTCTAAGCAGGTGAATGGCCGCTCCCCAGTGTGAACTCGCTGATGCACCTTCAGTTCAGATGAGCAAGTGAATCTCTTCCCACAGTCCGAGCAGGTGAACGGCCTCTCCCCAGTGTGAACTCGTTGATGTACCTTCAGTTGGCATGACCAAATGAATCCCTTCCCACAGTCCGAGCAGGTGAATGGCGGCTGCCCGTTGTGAACTCGTTGGTGTACCATTAGGGTGGATGACCGAGTGAATCCCTTCCCACAGTCTGAGCAGGTGAATGGCCTCTCTCCAGTGTGAATTCTCTCATGTGCCTTCAGTTCAGATGACTGAGTGAATCCCTTCCCACAGTCTGAGCAGGAGAGCGGCTTCTCCCCAGTGTGAACTCTCTGATGTACCTTCAGTTCAGATCACCGAATGAATCCCTTCCCACAGTCTGAGCAGGTGAATGTTCTCTCTCCAGTGTGAACTCTCTGATGCACCTTCAGTTGGTATGACCAAGTGAATCCCTTCCCACAGTCTGAGCAGGTGAACCGCCACTGCCCAGTGTGAACTCGTTGGTGAGCCATTTGGGTGGATGACCAAGTGAATCCCTTCCGACAGTCTGAGCAGGTGAACGGCCGCTCCCCGGAGTGAATTTGCTAGTGAACCATTAGGTCAGATGACCGAGTGAATCCTTCCCCAAATTCACCAAAGGACCAGCCTCTGCCCAGTGTGAACTGACTGGTGTGTCCACAGGTGGGATGACCGACTGAATCCCTTCTCACACACAGAATAGGTGAATGGCCTTGTCCCAGTGTGAACTTGGTGATGTCCCTTCAGATGAAATGACCAACTGTATCCATTCCCACTGTCTGAGCAGATGAATGGGTTCCTCACCTGTTTAAAATGACCGGTGTGCCAGTCGTTCAGATGACCGAGTGAATCCCTCCCCACAGTCTGAGCAGGAAGGATGATCGAGTGAATCCCTTGCTCCACTTCTTATGTATCTGGACAGAGACAGCAAAACTGGTGTTTTGTGTTCGAGATTCCCGTAGACAAATTCCTTGCCATTTTTAACCTGAAAAAGATTTACAAAATCCATCAATGGGTTTAAGACAACATTTCAGATGAGATCACTTGAGTTGCCAAGGTGTGATCTGACATCACACAGCTACAGTGAGGTTTAACCCAAATAGGACAGAGAAATCATCTTCTAACTGTGCACAGTGCTGGTATTTGGAATGACCATCAAACTCTCTGGTGTTCTTCCTGTCTCTGTAAGAATGGGGCATTTCTGCCATCTCCAATCTGCAACCTGGCTCAGTTTGACTCTCCATTGGTATTATTCCCTGTTCCCACTGAGCTGCATGGGATCCTGGCCCCACAGTAACTGAAACAATCTCATACAAATATCTGGCAGTGCATTCCATGCACCTACAACTCTCTGTGTAAAAAACTTACCCCTGACTTCCCCTCGGTATCTATTTCCAAGCACCATAAAACTCTGCTCCCTCGTGTTAGAGATTTCAGCCCTGGGAAAACAAACCTCTGGCTGTGCACGCGATCAATGCCCCTCATCATCCTGTACACCTAGAAAAGGCTCTAAACATAAACAAGGAAATTATACATTGCTTTGAGGATTTGTTAGAAGTACAGAATATCAAGAGAGTATAGATAGGGTAAATGCAAGCAGCTTTTTCCACTGAGGTTGGGTGGGATGACAACCAGAGGTCATGGGTCAGTGGGGAGGGTGAAAATTTAATGGAAACATTTGGAAAAGCTGTTTACTGAAATGATTGTGAGAGTGTGGAATGAGATGTCAGCACAAGTGGTGAATATGAGCACAGTTTCACCATTTAAAAGAAGTTTGGATGGGAGCCTGGATAGTAGGGGTATGGAGGTGTGTAAAAACAGCCCAAAGAATATCGGGGACCAAATTCACCACAACCACAAACTGTTCCTGCTGCTGCTACCATCCAGGAAATGGTAAACCAGCAAAAGGAACAACAAGCTCTGGGACATCATCTTCCACCAGGCCATCAGACTGATTAATTGATTTCTATGTTTTCTTGACTGTCCTATATATAAACTAATTATTATAAATCAATTTAAATTACACATTGCATATTTAGATAGTAACATAACGTAAATATTTCTGCACATCTATATGAAGGATGTACATAATAAAGTCAATTCAATTCACCATCTCCACTATCTGTTCTGTCATTTTAGCTCCCATTCCCCCTACAACTTACTTTAACCATATCAGCACCCGCCACTACCTCTAGTAAGCCTTACCACTAAGATATTAGTCGCCACTTGTTCTGTTCCCCTAACTAACAAATCCATTTATCAGCCCTTTGAATTTCCTCCCCCCAACAGTTTCTAAAGTGTTCCACCCGTTGTTGTAGGGCATGGTCACTAGAGTACTCTCTTTCTTTCTTTTTCAATCTTTTTTATTGATCTTCATATATACACAAAAAACATAACATAATAATGAGTAAATTATGAATGCAATAGACTTGAAATCACATTGATAATAAGATAACAATATCCTACTAAACATCAACAGAAGAAA
Source organism: Hypanus sabinus (assembly GCF_030144855.1). Taxonomy (NCBI): domain Eukaryota; kingdom Metazoa; phylum Chordata; class Chondrichthyes; order Myliobatiformes; family Dasyatidae; genus Hypanus; species Hypanus sabinus. The sequence goes on along the minus strand of NW_026781240.1, from coordinate 243,875 downwards.
ATACCTTAATCAATCAAGTCCACATGATTATATGAAAAAAAACAAAAATAACCATTAAAAAAGAAAAGAAAATATTAAAAATATGTGAAAAAATATATATTAAAAAACTAAACTAACATGGGCAATAATAACAGTTTACAAGTATATGATAGTGTCAAAGAACTCCGGAACTCCATACCTGAACATGAATAAGCAGAAAGAAGGTCTGGAAAAGGCCAAATTAATTCATATGAAAATGTCGAATAAACGGTCTCCAAGTTTCTTCAAATTTAATTGATGAGTCAAAAATAGTGCTTCTAATTTTTTCCAAACTCAGATAAGAAATAGTTTGAGAAAGCCATTGAAATGTGGTAGGAGGATTTACTTCTTTCCAATTTTGTAATATAGACCTTCCGGCCATTAATGTTACAAAAGCAATCATTCGTCTGATTGAAGGGGAAAACTGATTACCATCTTCATTTGGTATGCCAAAAATTGCAGTAATAAAATGAGGTTGTAAATCTATATTCCAAATTGAGGAAATAGTAGTAAATATGTCCTTCCAATAATTATGTAAAGTGGGACATGACCAGAACATATGGGTCAATGAGGCCACTTCTGAATGACATCTGTCACATTGAGGGTTAATATGAGAATAGAATCGAGCAAGTTTATCTTTAGACATATGAGCTCTATGTACAATTTTAAATTGTATTAAAGCATGTTTAGCACATATAGAAGAAGAATTAACCATTTGCAAAATTTTTTCCCATTTATCTGTTGATATGTTATATTGAACTTCTTTTTCCCATTCTTGTTTAATTCTAACTGATATTTCTGGTTGTATCTTCATAATCATATTATAAATAAAAGCTACTAATCCCTTCTGACAAGGATTTAAGGTAAAAATCAAATCTGTAATGTCCACCAAAGTTAAATTAGAAAAAGATGGTAAAACTTTATGTAAGAAATTTCTAATTTGTAAATATCTGAAAAAAATTAGATTTAGGTCATTCAAATTTGTTGGAAAGTTGATCAAAAGACATCAAAGTATCTTCAAAAAAGAGATCACGAAAACATTTTATACCTTTCCTTTTCCATATGTTAAAAGCTTGATCTGTCCAGGAGAGTATGAAAAAAAAATTAAATAAGATAGGGCTATCAAGAACAAAGTTTTTCAAAATAAAAAACTTACGAAATTGAAACCAAATTCGTAATGTATGTTTAATAACAGGATTAAATATTTGTTTATTAAATTTAACTAAATCCGCAGGAAGACAAGAACCAAGAACAGAGAATAGAGAATATCCCTTTACCTCATTACATTCCAAATTTACCCACTGTGGGCACAGTGGTGAATCCAAATCTAGTTTCCAATACAATAAATTACGAATATTATTTGCCCAATAATAAAATCTAAAATTGGGTAAAGCTAAACCACCAGCTTTTTTTGATTTTTGTAATTGCTTTTTACTTAACCTAGGGTTTTTATTTTGCCACACAAATGAGGAAATTTTTGAATCAATGTTATCAAAAAAAGATTTAGGAATAAAAACTGGTAGGGCTTGAAATAAGTATAAAAATTTCGGTAAAATCATCATTTTAATAGCATTAATCCGACCAATTAATGATAAAAACAAAGGAGACCATCTTGTAGTAAGTTGATGAATTTGATGAAGCATAGGTAAAAAATTCAGTCTAAATAAATCTTTATATTTCTTGGTAATTTTTATACCTAGATAGGTAAAGTTATCAGTAACAACTTTAAATGGTATCCTATCACTCAATAAAGTTTGTGCATTTAAAGGAAATAATTCACTCTTATCTAAATTTAGTTTATAACCAGAAAAAGTACCAAATTGAACCAACAAGGATAAAATAGCAGGAACAGACCTATCAGGGTCAGAAATATATAACAGCAAATCATCAGCATAAAGAGATAATTTGTATAACTTCTCATTACGGGTAATACCAAAAATATTAGGAGATTCACGAATAGCAATAGCTAAAGGTTCTAATGCAATATTAAATAATAAAGGACTTAAGGGACAGCCTTGTCTCGTACCACGAGATAATTGAAAAAAAGAGGATCTGTAGTTATTTGTAAAAACAGAAGCAACAGGTTTATGATATATTAATTTAATCCATGATATAAAGTTAGGACTAAAATTAAAATTTCTCAATGTATTAAATAAATATATCCATTCAACTCTATCAAAAGCTTTTTCAGCATCTAATGAAATAACACATTCTGGGATTGTGGGTGGTGAAGTATGAATTATATTAATCAATTTTCTAACATTAAAAAAGGAATACCGATTCCTCATAAAACCAGTTTGATCTTCTGAAATAATCTGAGATAGTACTTCTTCTAATCTAATAGCTAAAATTTTTGTAAGAATCTTAGAATCTACATTTAATAGTGATGTAGGGCGATAAGATGTACATAAAGTAGGATCTTTATCTTTTTTAAGAATTAGAGAAATATTAGCTTCATAAAAAGATTGAGGTAATCTCTTCTTAGCAAACGCATCATTAAAAATTTCACATAACCAAGGAGAAAGCAAAGAAGAAAAAGTTTTAAAAAATTCTACTATATAACCATCAGGACCAGGAGCTTTCCCTGAATTCATTGATGAGATAGCCTCTCCTATTTCCACCATAGAAATAGGAGCATCTAACAGGCTATGGTCTTCATCAGTCAGTTTAGGAATATTCAAATTGTTAAAAAAATTATCTATCATGGACTGGTCACCATCAAATTCTGAATGATATAAAGATTTATAAAAATCTTGAAAGGTATTATTAATTTCTTTATGATCAGTAGTTAAATTACCGTCTGATTTGCGAATTTTAATAATTTGTCGCTTAGTCGAGATAGCCTTTAATTGATTAGCTAACAGTTTACCAGTACGGTCACTATGAATATAAAATTGAGCCCTGGTCCTAATTAATTGATTTTCAATTGAAGAAGATAATAGTAAACTATGTTCCATTTGAAGCTCAACTCTCTTCTTATAAAGTTCTTTGGTAGGAGTCACGGAATAAATCTTATCAATTTCCTTGATTTTATCCACCAATAAAGCAATATCTAAATATCTTTGTTTTCTTTTACCAGCAGAATATGAGATAATTTGACCACGAATAAAAGCCTTAAAAGAGTCCCAAAGTATTCCTCTGTCGATTTCTTCAGTACAGTTTGTAGAGAAGAACAAGTCAATTTGCTGTTTTATATAAGTAATAAATTCTGGGTCTTGAAGCAAAGTAGCGTTAAGCCTCCAAGATCTGGTATTATTGGAATAGTCCGAAATCTTAATAGATAACTTCAAAGGTGCATGATCCGAAATAGTAATAGAATCATATTTACAATCAATAACATCCGTTAATAACCGATGATCAATAAGAAAATAGTCAATTCTAGAATAGCTATGATATACATGTGAAAAAAATGAAAATTCTTTATCTTTAGGGTTCAAAAACCGCCATATTTCTGTAATTCCCGAGTCAACCATAAATGAATTAATAAGTAGGGCTGATCTATTCGGAAGAGTACGAATCGATTTAGATCTATCCATCGAAGGATTCAAACAACAATTAAAATCTCCACCCATTATCAACATATATTCATTTAGATTAGGAAGAGAGGTAAATAAACGTTTAAAAAATTCAGGGCAGTCAAAGTTTGGAGCATAAATATTAACTAGAACAACTTTCCGATGGAAGAGTAAGCCAGTTATCAACAAAAATCTACCCTGTGGGTCAGAGATAATTTCATGATGTGTAAACGATATTGAGGGATCTATAAAAATAGACACACCCCTAATTTTAGCGGTACAATTCGAATGAAATTGTTGACCATTCAGAACCTAAAAAAACGTTGATTATCCTCCCTCCTGATATGGGTCTCCTGTGCAAAGATAATATTAGCATTCAGTCTATGGAATACTTTAAATATTTTTTTACGTTTAATCGGATGATTTAAACCATTAGTATTCCAGGAGATAAAGTTAACAGATCTATCCATCATACCAATATTAATTGTGTGTATCATAAAAGGTTAGAAAGACACATAACCCACAATTCAGGAAGGAGGAAAATTGATTCAGGAGCAACCGGAGAACATGACACCTCAACAATATTAGTAGTTTAAAGTTGGCCCATAAACTAAATGCAAAAAAAATAAAAAGCAAAAGCGTGAAAAAAGATCCCTACCCCCTCCCCCCACCCTTCGAAAAAAAGCCAAGCGGCAGGCGCATAATCTAATACTAATATTACCCCCATTTCAAGATGGCAGCTATATAAAAAAGATTAAAAGAAAACTACATAACACCCAAATTAAGATATAGAGTTGCAAATATATATATATATATATATATATCAATCAGAATAAAAGAAAACTAATATAATACAACAATCATTAATAAAAAAAGTATAAACGTCAAAATTTAAAAGTGTAATATACCTTTAAAAAAAATCCCATATTCAAATACAAGATGACGTTTCAAAAGCAAAGACTTATGGGAAGAAGAAACGCCATTTTGAAAAAGCCATATTACTAAATACAAATGTGAGTTCAGCAATCTGTTAAAAGACAAAATAACATTTAAAAAAAGGGATATAATAAACAGTACAATATATATATAAAAAAACCCAAAAATCCAAAACATTCGTCCCATATCTGAGTACAGGCAAACAGATAAATGCTTGTAAAAAACAGAATCTTACGGGAAAAAGAAACGACATCTTAAAAAAAAGGTAAATCATTATTGCAAAATATAAACGTATATAACCAAAACAGAAAGAAAAAAAAAGGATATTATCAAAATTAAAAAGAACATCTATAAACAATGATGCTAGTAAAAAAAAACCGGACCCATAGATCAAAAAATAAAAAGTTATAACCCATCTTCATAGGTTAAAACTTAAAATAGAAAGATATCCTCTCTCCGAAAAATCTTCCACATAACACATAGTTCAAGTTGCAGTAGAAGATCGAAATTCTTCAACAAATTTCTTCGCTTCTTCCGGAGTGTTGAAAAATCGTTGACTGTTGTCGTCCAGCACAATTCTAAGCTTCGCTGGATACATTAAAGCTTGTCTTAAGTCCAATCGAGTGAATCTCTGCCATCACTGGTTTAAAAGCGATTCTGGCTCTCATAACCTCATAAGAATAATCCTCAACAATTCGAAATTGAAAGTTTTTGTAGGAAGTCATACCTTTTTTACGAGCTAATCGAATTAAAAGCTTTTTCTCACGAGGATAATGAAGGCGAACAATCACTGCTCGTGGTTTATCAGTCGCAGCTGAAAACCTCGCAATTCTGTGAGCAAGGTCAATAACAGGTTTAGTTTCCAAACCTTCACCGAAAATTTCCCATAGTAAATTAGAGAAAAATTCAGTTAAATCACCGGACTCAACTTTTTCGGAAAACCCGATAATACGCAAATTCTGTCTGCGAGATCGATTTTCAAGATCAGAAATTTTAAACTTATGCTGATTTACAACTTTAAGAGTCGATTGTACCTTCTTATCCAACTCCTCAAGTGTACATGCTTTTTCAACAATTAATTTTTCAAGGGTCTCCAACTTATCTTCATGCCGCTGAATATCCGCTGCCTGTGACTGAAACTTAGTATCAAGCGATTTAACAGCTCCTTCAAGTTCAGACATTTTCGTGGTAAACGTGTTTTCCAAACTTGCCATTTTACTTTCCAAACTTGCCATTTTACTTTCCAGCTTGCTATCCAAACTTGCAAGTTTAGTGTCCAGAAGATTAGAAATTGCATCAATAGATAAAGGCTCCTTAGACGATTTCTTACTTGTAGCCATTTTAAGTTCGGCAAAGTTAGATCAAATATAGTTTTAAAAGAAAATAAAGTCAATCGAAAATATCAACTCATTTGATTAAATTCGAAAAGATTTGATTAAAGGGTGATTATAGTTAGAAAAGTGAAGAGCGCCTAAAAGGCAGATGTTTACGTCGCCATCTTGAAACTCCACCCCAGTGGTCACTAGAGTACTCTTGATGGCTATTTAACCTCATTCCCCTTCCTGACTCTCAACCAGTTTCCTATGTCCTGCACCTTGGGTGTAATTCACTTCTCTTCATGTCATATCTATCACCCCCTTCCAACTGCTGGATGATCTGGAATTCACCCATTTCAAGATCCAACACATTAAAGTGCAGGGTTACAAGCTGCAGCTGGAAGCACACCTAGTAGGTGAGGGCATCAGGGACACTGGAGGTCTCCCCTCCTTCCCTCCAATATCCCCTATAATTTGTAATATCCAGTGTGCAGATAAATCTTGTACTGTGCATTTTTTACCCAGTGACAAGATGTGCACAGTGAATTTTATATAGAGAGGTATTCATTTTCACAGCTAGCAAATCACTGTCAATAGGAACTTTGATCTCCTCTGGGTTTGATCCAGTTCATCTGCACTCTCACACAATCTATGTAGCAGGCCTGTAATGGATAATGAAGGATTTTCTCACCAAAGCTTTTGCATGTTGTCCATATGTGGTTTGCTTGCTAAATTACGCTTTAAAAAGTCAGATTTCCAAATATCACTCCACTTCTTCCCACTTACAAATTCTCCAGCAACTTTTGTATCACCACAATGCAAACAGGTATCACCAGTTTCTGTATTCTACATAAATATTTCCCCTGAACCCTCCCCCAGGTGACTGATGGTGGTGAACTCAGTGATGGCAATGCCAATGTATATGAAGGGAAGGGCAGTAGTTTGTCTCACTGGAGTCTGGCACATTTGTGATGTGAAAGTTACTTGTTGCCCAGGCCAAAAGTGTTTGATATCATTATGTACCCAGAGAGAATGGGACAAAACATGCTCTCACCGGTAGAAAAGTCGAGAACAAGAGGAGGTAGAGAAAGCAACACATACAAAATGCTGAAGGAACTCAGCAGGCCAGGCAGCATCTATGGAAAAGAGTACTAATGCTGAATTCCGCCGACATTGCGTGTGTGTTGCTTGGATTTCCAGCATCTGCAGTTTTTCCTCTTGTGATTGGAGGCAGAACAAAGGTGATTTTCTCAACTGCGGATGTAAAAGATTTTGTTCCCTTTCTCCGGGTTCCTAATCCTTGCATTTAGATGGCTGGAGCTCAGCTCTGTCTGAGAGATCCATCGGTTCCCATTCCCTCATCAGCCGGAAGCTCCCAGGATTGCAGGTCATGGTGTTGGGATTTCTCAGGAATTACCCGAAATCGGTGTTTAAGACAAAAAGTCAGAGGATCGCTCTTACCTGCTCTGATATTTCCAAGGCCTTCTGTGTACTGCGCGCATGCTTGAAACTTGGAGACGTCACAGCGCTGACGGCTGCGCATTTCATCAGTGTTTCAATGCGGGTCAATTTTTTTTCGCGCAGGCCCTTATGGGTAGTGAGGGTGCCATTAAAAATTTCTGCAAGCAGCGGTTCAATGTGCACACCTCATTTTTTTTCTTGTATGTATAGAAAAATCTGCAGCTATTTTAACGCAGAAAGTGGTTTCCAGAAACAATATACTCAATATCAACGTGTATCCCATAACAGCGACGGTGGTAGATTCGGATACAATAGGGGCTTTTAAGAGACTCTTAGATAGGTACATGGATCTTAGGAAAATAGCTGGCTATGCGGTAGGGTAATTCTAAGCACTTTCTACAGTAAGATACATGGCTGGCACAACAGCGTCTGTAATGTGTTGTGGATTTATATATTTCCATGAAATTCAAGAGAAATCTCCTATCCCACAGAGTGGTGATTAGTTACAACCTGTAATCTCCGGGAAAGCGAGAGGGGAACGGCAGGGGTAGATGTACTGAAATGGAACAGAAAAATGGGCAGCGACCAGATCGGCCGAGTTGCCTCTCTAGTATATATTGTGAATACCTGAGACACGGGATCTGATACAGAACTGATTTATCTTTCACAGCTCCACAATATTAAACATAAGTCTAGTTTAAGGCTAACATCAGCAGAACAGACTCCTCCAATGCTCAGTTACCGGGATTCAGTCCTGGGTGCGATGATCAACCGCAAAAACTGCAGAATATGACAGTATCAGTCCCTCATGAACCCGCAGCTGCCTTCAGTCACCGTGATGGTTAAACATTTAACACGGAGCTGATTTGAACTTCCTCCCTGATGTGAAGTTGCTGGTGTTGCGGCATCTGGGATGATTGAGTAAAACTCTTTGCTCACTCCGGAGAGAAATGTGGCCTCTATTTATTGTGAACTCACCGGAGCATCACAAGGTGGGTTAACTGAATGAGTCTCTTAACACACACGGAGCAGGTGAACGGCCGCTTCCCAGAGCGAAGGTGTTGGTGTATCTGCGATGGCCGACTGAATCCCTTCCAAAATAAGAGCCAGTGAATTACGTCATACTACTATAACGTCATGGCGATGTATCCGATCAGATCACGGACATGGTCACGTGTTCGGGCTCTCCTTGTCGCGAGTGGGGCGCTGTCTTCTCCCGCATCTCCGTCTCCACATTCAAGGATCGGCGGCATTCAAGCGCTGGTGAACTGACAGATACAGCGGAACTAACGAGCTGTTGTGTTTGTGATTCCTATACACAAATCCTTTGACTTTTCTACACTGTTAAAAGTTTACAAAGCATATCAGTGGGCGAAGGACAAAATTTCAACTCAGATAATTTTAGTCTCCATGGTGCCTTCTGATATAAAAAAAAGCACTGTCACAACTCTAAACAATTTGGATGAACAAGATTTCACCTTCTAACTGGCCACAGTTCCGGCATCAGGCAGAACATCAAACTCTCTGCTTCCCTCTCTGTGTCAAAATGGATCATTCCTCCCCTTCATCAGTCTGTGACGTGGCTCAGTTTGTCTGTCTCCTTCGCATTCTGAGCATGCGCCACACACCCACTGAGATCACATTGTATTTACACGGCTGTGACCAGAGACTTTCTGATTATTATGTCCCTCCCGGCATTTGACGGTGGTAAACTCAGAGTCAGCAATGGTATTGAACATCCGGAGTAGGTGATTAGGCTTTTTCGCTGGAGATCGATAAACTGCCGGTAGTGTGTGACTGGTCGTTTTCAGACTGGAAGGAGGTAGCGTTTGGAGTACCCCAGAGATCAGTCCCTGACCACAGTTGTTCACAGTTTAATGTCCTGGCGGAGGCAGCGAGATGTGAGATGTCCCAGTCTGCTGGTGACGCAGAAAGAGTGGAGTTGGGGGAGGGGAGCCTATTCACATGCAAATTCGTAGATTTGCAGTCAGTACAGTGCACTGTGGGGCTGCAGTGGTGGGTTCCATTGCTGGAATCACTGTATATCATTGTGGGCTATGAGGATTTTGTGAATAAAGCGGCATTCTCCAATTTGGAATCTCAAGTCAAGGAGCAGGCCTATCAATTCTATATCTAATTTGTATTTATGGCATTGTGATAACCAAATACTATAGCCCTCCACGACCTCTCTATCCAGTCCTTTCAATATTCGACTCTGGGGTAGTAATCTCGGGATTGCTGCCTGCGCCACGTGCTATCGATGAAAGAATAGCATGATCAGGCGTATTCATATGTGGGTGAGAGACTTGAGTAGGGGGTAGGGCTTCAGGTTTGGGGAATGGGCAAAGAAGTGGCAAATGAAATACAAAGTTGTAAAGTGTATGGTTTGGGGGAAGAAAGAAGAGGGCAGACTATTGTTTAGATGGAGAGATAATTCAAAATGCAGAGATGCAATTGGACTTGGGAGTCCTTGTGCGGGATACCCTAAAGGTTAACTTCCAGGATGGGTCTGTGGTGAAGAAGGCAAATGCAATGTTGGCTTTAATTTCTAGAGGTATAGAATAAAAAGAGCAGGGATGCCATGGTGACGCTCGATATGGCACTCCTGAGGTCACACAGACTATTGTGTTCAGTTTTGTGATAATTATTTTAGAAATGATATACTGACGTTGGAGAGGGTTCAGAGAAGATTCACGAGAATGATTCCAGGAATGAAAGGGTTACCATAAGAGGAACGTCCGACCGCTCTTGGGCTGTATTCCCTCGAGTTCAGGAGAATAATGGGGATCTCATAGAAACATTCTGAATGTTAAAAGGCCTGAACAGATTAGATATGTTAAAGTTAATTTCCCATGATAGGGGATACTAGGACAAGAGGGCATGACTTCAGAATTGAAGGACGTCCATTTCGAACAGAGATGGGAGAAATTACTTTAGTCAGTGGGTGGTAAATCGGTGGAACTTGTTGCTATGAGCGGCTGTGGAGGCCAAGTCACTGGGTGCATTTAAGGCAGGGATAGGTAGGTTCTTGATTAGCCAGCGCATCAAAGGGTATGGGGTGAAGGCAGGGAAGTGGGGATGACTGGAAGAATTGGATCAGCCCATGACTGAATGGCGGAGCAGACTCGATGGGCCGAATGGTCTACTTCTGCATCAATATTTTATGGTCTTATGGTCTATTCCACTGTTTCGACCTGCCAAAGTGCAGCCAATATTTCTGGGTATATGACCCATTCATATGAGAATTTAGCCTTTTCTATTTCTCTCAGCTTCTCGTAAATGTGTAAAGTTTAGTTAAGCTTCACTCCACAATTTCCAAAGCAACAACCAGGTCAGTCAAATTGTTTCACACAATTAAAATAGTTCATTACACTTTTAAAAAATATATATTTTTGCACTATTTATATAATTTAACTATTTAATATGTATACTCTTATTTTAAACCACAATTGTTAAAATCTATGGTTATGAATTAGGTTCTACTGCTGCCGCAGGGACAATGAATTTCATGACATATGCCGGTGCTGTTAAACCTGATTCTGATATGGGAGACCCACCACCAGTCACTTATCCCAGTTACCGCAGATCGTAATGTGAGATTAAAGCCCTTTCCATTTATTTGCATTCCACAGAAATGACAACTGTTCAGTTTCCTTCTGAGGTTCCAGAGCAGACGCTCAGTCCGTGTAATATTTCCACACAATTAAAATGGGCAATTTGTTTATTCTTATCATGTCCCGAGATACAGTGAATATCTTGCCTGACGTACCACCCACACAGATCGAGACGTTACAACAGTACATTGAGCTGATATACGACAGAACAATCACTGTAACAAAGCATTCCGTCTGCAGAGAAAGTGCCGTGCAGATAGACATATGGTGCAGGGTCACGTCGAGTTACATTGTGAGGCCGAGTCCATTTTATCATTCATTTGGCTTATTGACACAGAGCCGGGTGGTTGGCGCTTTAAGGCTTTTGTATCTCTTCCCCGATGGGGGAGCGAGTTTGCAGCTAGAATGTCCAGGTTGTGAGGATCTTTGAGTATGTGGCCTGCTTTTCCCAGGCAGGGGAAGTGTAGGAAGAGTCCATGGAGGGGAGGCATGTTTCTCTGATGTTCTCTGCAGTTCCTTGCAGTCATGGGCAGAGCAGTAGCCATACGAAGGCGTGAAGTATCGACAAGAAGCTCATAGACCTCGGCCTTGTGCAGCTGGATCCTGGACTTCCTGTCAGATCGCCGGCAGGTGGTAAGAGTGGGCTCCCCCACCTCTGTCTCTCTGAACCTCAGCACACATACCCCACAGGATGTCTCTTTGCCCCATCCTTTACTCTCTGTATTCCCATGACGTGTCGCCACCCACAGTTCCAATCTGCTAATTAAATTCGCTGACGACACCACATTGATTGCCCTAATTTCAAACAATAACGAGGCAGCCTACAAAAAAGAAATCATCACCGGGACACAGTGGTGTCAAGAAAACAACCTCTCCCTCATTGTGACAAAAACAAAGGAGCTGGTTGTGGATTACAGGAGGAATGGAGACAGGGACCAAATTCAACATTTCCAAGTCTGGTATTGACACAAAATGCACATTTTAATGTTGATCATGACACAATGTATATTATGTATCGTTAATGACAGAAAACATATTTATAGATTGTTACTGACAGAGAATCGGATAATTTATGCTCCGTGTGTTACCTGAATGTACTTGCCTGTGATGCTGCCACAAGTCAGTGTTTCTCTGTACCTGTACCTTCCCGTACTTGTGCACTTGGCAATAAATTCAACAGGATCTGAGAAATCTCAGTGAGATTTGATTAGTGATGATCATCTTGGCAGCTCGGTAGGTCGAATGTATCCGACAGTCCACTGTTAAATGCAAAACCCTGAACAGTGTCGATGATCAGAGGGATCTTAGACTCCAAGTTCATCGCTCCCTGAAAGAGACTGCACAGATTGATCGGGCGGTTAAGAAGGCAAATGACATGGTTGTCCTTATTAGTTGAAGCATTGAGTTCAGAAGTCGGGAAGTTGTGTTGCGGCTGTTATGAGCCTGCGGTCGTACTGTGACTGTTTCTTTAAGAGCGCCGGCGTGAGGAGGCGGGACTATGACGTCAGTCACAGGCTGACAGCGCTCACTGTGGACTGAACCATAAGAGAGAGAGCGATCTGCAGCCAGGCCGGGGGGTGGGGGGGAGGGAGGGAGGGAGAGGGAGAGAGGGAGAGGGAGAGGGAGAGGGAGAGAGAGAGAGAGAGAGAGAGAGAGAGAGAGAGAGAGAGAGAGAGAGAGAGAGAGAGAGAGAGAGAGAGAGAGAGAGAGAGAGAGAGAGAGAGAGAGAGAGAGAGAGACTGGAAAAGCTCATCGCTTCAGTTCGTCGCAGCTGAGGCTTGCAACTCTCCTATGCCCACAAGAGTGGGTTGATCACAACGGAACCACAACGAATGTGTGTGGCTGTCGTATAATCCATAGGAGTGGGTTTTGGAATATCTTGTGTTAACCCTTGCCTGGGTATGTTGTGTGGTATCCCCTGGTAGAAGGTGTTTCTCACTTTCTCGTGGAACAAGACAGGGATGTCCATTAAGCCCTTTTTTAGTTATTCCTGTATTGGAGCCTTTAGCTATAACACTACGTGAAGCTAAAAATATTCGTGGTATCTCTATGAATGGAACCATACATAAGATCTCTCTTTATGTAGATGATCTTTTGGTTTTTATTTCAAGTCTTGAGGAATCAATTCCTAATCTTTTGGAAGCACTTAAAGATTTTGGTACATTTTCAGGATATAAACTTTACTTGAATAAAAGCGAATTGTTTTCATTAAATGTCCATGTTAGTAGATATGATGATATTCCTTTTAGAATTGTTAATACATTTAGATATCTCGCTATTATAATTACTAAAAATTATAAAGATCTTTATAAAACGAATGTAGTTCCTTTAATGGACTCCATAAAGCAACTATTTTCTAGATGGAATCCACCTACTTTTTCTTTAATAGGTCGTATTCATGCTGTGAAGGTGATGATTTTAGCTAGATTTTTATATATTTTCGAAAATATACATATCTTTTTAACTAAAAATATTCGATCAAATTGACTCTCTTATTTCTTCCTTTATTTGGAACAATAAGTATCATTTACACAAAGCTAAAAAAGATGGTGGACTTGCACTTCCTATTTTAAGACTATGAATTTAATTGGGCTGTGAATATTAGACAATTATGTTTTTGGTTCTATTGGCTTGGTAAGAACCAAAAATCATTATGGGTTGATTTGGAATTAAAAGCTGTTAAACAATTTTATTTAACTTCAATTTTACGAGCTCCATTACATATACAGCTCTCTAAAATTCCAGATTTAAATCTTTACCCGGTTATTAAACAATCCCTACGGATTTCTGTTCAATTTTGTGTTTTTAAAATTTTGAACAATTTAAGTTGTCTAGTTTTGTATATCGAAACTTTTCATTTAAACCTTCAACAACTGATGCCATTTATAAAAATAAAGGGATCCATTCTTTTACAGATTTATTTTGTAATTGTCGATTGATATCCTTTGAAGAGCTTTTTAACAAATTTTCTCTCGCTCATACACATTTTCAACAATATGTTCAGTTTGGGCATTTTTAGCAGCAATATTTACCTAAGTTTCCATATTTACAAGAATCTGATTTGTTGGATACCATGTTGAAATTGAATCCCTTAGGGAAAGGTTCCATGAGCAGAATTTATAATTTATTTTTGTTACATAAAGAGAACCTATCACTAAAGATTAAACAAGATTGGGAGAGAGAACTTAATATGGCCTTTGATAATGAAGATTGGCTTCGAGTTTTGAAAAACGTAAATTCTTCTTCTGTATGTGCCCACCATCGTTTAATTCAATTTAAAATTGTTCACGGTTATTATTTAACAAAGGAGAGACTATCTAAATTATTTCCTTGTATAGACAAATGCTGTGATAGATGTAAAATGAAGTAACTGCTTTGTCACATATGTTCTTGTCATGTTCTTCATTAAAATCGTTTTGGAAATCTTTATTTTCTACATTTTCTAAAGCTCTGAAAATTAATTTACAACCTAATAGATTGACTGTTCTATTTGGAATAGTTCCGCATCATATTCAGGGTATTTGTAATTGCATTTGTTACACTACTGACAAGAAGGGCTATTTTATTAAAATACAAAGATATTTCTTCCCCTACATTAATTGAATGGTTTTCTCAAGGAATGTTTTGTCTTAGTTTGGAAAAACATAGAAGTAGAATTATTGATCCTCGATTCGATTTTGAGAGAAGATGGGGTTCTTTTGTAAAATATTATCGTTTAATTTGAATTACTCTATATGGTTTCCTTCCATTTGTTTATATAAATACGAAATGACGGTTGATGTTTCTTATTTTCATACTTAGATGATGGCCAAATGTATGTTTCTTATGTAGTTAGTGTTTTTTTTTCCTAGTTAGATGAGGTTCCTTTTGTTCCACGTACATATATAATTTCCCATTTTATATTTTACGATCAGTTTTTTCAGCTTTATTAATTGCATACATATTAATCTATTGAAGTTTTGTATCATTTTATAGCTGTAGAAGATTCTATACCAATAAAAAAGATTCTAAAATTTTGAAAAAAATGAAAATGGCGAAACAATAACTGTAACAAAATATTAGGCTGCAGAGAAAGTGTAGTGCAGATAGCCATATGGCGCAGGGTCACGTCGAGTTACATTGTGATGCCGAGTCCATTTCATCGTTCATTTGGCTTATAACCACAGACAGGAAGCCGTCCTTGAGCCGGGTGGTTCGCGCTTTAAGGCTTTTGTACCTCTTCCCCGTTGGGGGAGCGGGTTTGCAGCAAGAATATCCAGGTTGTGAGGGTCTTTGAATACATGGTCTGCTTTTCCGAGGGAGGGGAATGTAGGAAGAGTCCACGGAGTGGAGGCTTGTTTCTCTGATGTTCTCTGCAGTTCCTTGCAGTCATGGGCAGAGCAGTAGCCAGACGAAGGAGTGAGGTATCGACAAGAAGCTCAGAGACCTCGGCCTTCACCCTGCCTTGTGTAGCTGGATCCTGGACTTCCTGTCAGATCGCCGGCAGGTGGTAAGAATGGGCTACATCTCCTCTGTCTCTCTGACCCTCAGCACACATACCCCACAGGGTTGTCTCTTTGACCCCCTCCTTTACTTTCTGTGTACCCATGACTTGTGTTGCCACCCACAGCTCCAATCTGATAATTAAATTTGCTGACAACAGTACATTGATTGGCCTAATCTCAAATAATAACTTTAAATCAAATGCCTTCTGACAAGGCTCGGTCCAAACAAACTTTTCACCCATCTTCAGGAGATTAGTCAGAGGAAGAGCGATAGCAGCAAAGTTCTTACAGAACTTACGGTAACATCCATCCATTCCCAGAAACCTTCTCAGAGCCTTCTTAGCAGTCAGAATAGGAACCTGAGAAATTGCCTGAACTTTTGCCCGAACAGGAGCCAACTTGTTTTGACCTACAACATAGCCAAGACAGTGTCATGGCCAAATTCACTTTTAGCCAAGTTAACTGTAAGGCTGGCCTAGGAAAGCCTGTCAAATAGCTTTTCTATTGCAGAGATATGCTCTTTCTTTCTTTTTCAATCTTTTTATTGATTTTCATATATACACAAAAAACATAACATAATAATAAGTAAATTATGAATACAATAGACTTGAAATCACATTGATAATAAGATAACAATATCCTACTAAACATCAACAGAAGAAAATACCTTAATCAATCAAGTCCATATGATTATATGAAAAGAAAACAAAAATAACCATTAAAAAAGAAAAAAAATTGAAAATATGTGAAAAAAGTATATATTAAGAAAAATAAAACACTAAACTAAACTAACATGGGCAATAATAACAGTTTACAAGTATATGATAGTGTCAAAGAACTCCGGAACTCCATACCTGAACATGAATAAGCAGAAAGAAGGTCTGGAAAAGGCCAAATTAATTCATATGGAAATGTCGAATAAACGGTCTCCAAGTTTCTTCAAATTTAATTGATGAGTCAAAAATTTTTTCCCATTTATCTGTTGATATATTATATCGAAGTTCTTTTTCCCATTCTTGTTTAATTCTAACTGATATTTCTGGTTGTATCTTCATAATCATATTATAAATAAAAGCTACTAATCCCTTCTGACAAGGATTTAAGGTAAAAATCAAATCTGTAATGTCCACCAAAGTCGAATTAGGAAAAGATGGTAAAACTTTATGTAAGAAATTTCTAATTTGTAAATATCTGAAAAAATTAGATTTAGGTAATTCAAATTTGTTGGAAAGTTGATCAAATGACATCAAAGTATCTTCAAAAAAGAGATCACGAAAACATTTTATACCTTTCCTTTTCCATATGTTAAAAGCTTGATCTGTCCAAGAGGGTTTGAAAAAGAAATTAAGTAAGATAGGGCTATCAAGAACAAAGTTTTTCAAAGTAAAAGACTTACGAAATTGAAACCAAATTCGTAATGTATGTTTAATAACAGGATTAGATATTTGTTTATTAAATTTAACTAAATCCGCAGGAAGACAAGAACCAAGAACAGAGAATAGAGAATATCCCTTTACCTCATTACATTCCAAATTTACCCACTGTGGGCACAGCGGTGAATCCAAATCTAGTTTCCAATACAATAAATTACGAATATTATTTGCCCAATAATAAAATCTAAAATTGGGTAAAGCTAAACCACCATCTTTTTTTGATTATTGTAATTGCTTTTTACTTAACCTAGGGTTTTTATTTTGCCACACAAATGAGGAAATTTTTGAATCAATGTTATCAAAAAAAGATTTAGGAATAAAAACTGGTAGGGCTTGAAATAAGTATAAAAATTTCGGTAAAATCATCATTTTAATACCATTAATCCGACCAATTAATGATAAAAACAAAGGAGACCATCTTGATGAATTTGATGAAGCATAGGTAAAAAATTCAGTCTAAATAAATCTTTATATTTCTTGGTAATTTTTATACCTAAATAGGTAAAGTTATCAGTAACAACTTTAAATGGTATCCTATCACTCAATAAAGTTTGTGCATTTAAAGGAAATAATTCACTCTTATATAAATTTAGTTTATAACCAGAAAAAATACCAAATTGAACCAACAAGGATAAAATAGCGGGAATAGACCTATCAGGGTCAGAAATATATAACAGCAAATCATCAGCATAAATTGATAATTTGTATAACTTCTCATTACGGGTAATACCAAAAATATTAGGAGATTCACGAATAGCAATAGCTAAAGGTTCTAATGCAATATTACATAATAAAGGACTTAAGGGACAGCCTTGTCTCGTACCACGAGATAATTGAAAAAAAGAGGATCTATAGTTATTTGTAAGAACAGAAGCAACAGGTTTATGATATATTAATTTAATCCATGATATAAAGTTAGGACTAAAATTAAAATTTCTCAATGTATTAAATAAATATATCCATTCAACTCTATCAAAAGCTTTTTCAGCATCTAATGAAATAACACATTCTGGGATTGTGGGTGGTGAAGTATGAATTATATTAATCAATTTTCTAACATTAAAAAAGGAATACCGATTCCTCATAAAACCAGTTTGATCTTCTGAAATAATCTGTGATAGTACTTTTTCTAATCTAATAGCTAAAATTTCAATGAATTCAGGGAAAGCTCCTGGTCCTGATGGTTATATAGTAGAATTTTTTAAAACTTTTTCTTCTTTGCTCTCTCCTTGGTTATGTGAAATTTTTAATGATGCGTTTGCTCAGAAGAGATTACCTCAATCTTTTTATGAAGCTAATATCTCTCTAATTCTTAAAAAAGATAAAGATCCTACTTTATGTACATCTTATCGCCCTATATCACTATTAAATGTAGATTCTAAGAGATATGCTCTTCCCAAGTGTCACTCCCTGTGACTAAGTCATCAATATAGGTATCTGTGAGTTCTAACCCTCGAATTACAAAATCAATCATTCTCTGGAATGTTTCTGGAATATTTTTGTATTAAAATATTGTATTCACACAAACCAGATGGTGTCACAAATGCAGAAATTTCTCTACCTCTGTCCGTCAATGGAACACACCAATACCCTTTTAACAGATCAATCTTTGTAAGAAATTAGCTATTCCCACCTTATCGTTGTTTTTGTTACTGCATTTACCTTCCTATCATCAGTGCAAACTCCAACACTACCATTAGGTTTGGGCACAATAACGCAGGGTGACTCGAATCTGATGCTGAAGGATTAATAATACCATTTTCCAACATATATACAATTTCTTACTCCGCCAATTTACACTTTTCTACGTTCATGCGATATGGGTGTTGTTTAATAGGTTTGGCTTGACCAATATCTACATCATGTACTGCAACCGTGGCTTGCTTGGGAACACCCGGAAATAAATCTTTAAACATCGGAATTAATTCCTTCAGCTGTTGTTGTTGCTTTGGCTGCAGATGAGACAACCTGTTAGCAATGTTTTCTGGAACAACCGAGTTCATTAACCAAACTGGGACCATGTTTGGCTTGTGAAAAGTCTCAGACGAGTCAAATGCTTCATTCTCAGGGTTGCCAGATTCATATGTTTTAACAACAACACTCACAGATGGTGCCAGCTTGTCAAATTAAGGCTTTGTTATATTTATGTGTACCACCTGTGTTATGTTACGTTGGTCGGGGGTTTTAATAACATAATTCACATCATTAATTTGAGAAACTATTTCATACGGTCTATTGAATTTCACTTGAAGTGGATTCGTCAACATCAGGTAAGCACCTTATCTCCCACCTGGTATTTTCTTTCGTGAGCCCTGTTTATCAAACCAACACTTCATTTTGTCTTGAGAAATCTTTCTCTACAGGATTGGTGTAATATATTTTTGAACTTCAAAACATAGCCTAACAAGTTAATATGTATATCTCCATCAATCCGCTGTTCCTTTAACAAGTTCAAAGGTCCCTTCACTCTATGACCAAATACCAGTTCAAATGGGCTGAAGTCCAGTGAATCCTTCGTCACAGTTTTAGCTTCAATATTTCTGAGAGGCATTGCCTCTAGGAATCTGGATGCAATACACATAATAGTTAGCAAATACTGATGGCCAGCTTTAGCCTTTGGCAATGGGCCAACACAATCCACTATAAATTTTGAAAAGGGTTCATCAAATGCAGGTACAGACCGCAGTGGGGCCACTGGCGTGACCTGAATCGGTTTACCCAGAACTTGACAAGTGCGACAGGTTCTGCAAAAGGTCACAACATCTTTCCTCAGATTAGGCCAGTAAATTTTTTATATAATCCTGTTTACAGTTTTATTCACTCCAAAGTGTGCCAAAGTTAAAATTTCAGTCCTATAAACTTTAGGAAGTACAACTTGGTGAACAATTGCCCATTCCTCACTCACTTCTATAGCTGGTGGCTTCCACTTCCTCATTAACACTCCATCCTTGAGACAATACCCTCCCGGCACTTTCTTAGTCTCATCATCTGAGAGAGCTGTTTCTTTTAAAGCTTCAATCTCAGGGTCGCGGTTCCCTTCTGCTATAAACTCCTTCTTAGACAGGGATAAATCTTTCTCATCAGACTTACTACCTGAATCCTGTTGAAACAATGAAGGCAGTAAAGATCCTGACAAGTCATCGTAACCGGAATCCCGATGTTGGCTATCATGGGTATCAGAATCACGCTGCACAGAACCGTCTGCGTCGGCAGACTTTTTAGCCATACTTCGTGTTACTGGGCAGGAAGGATAAATGTTAAAATCCATCTGTGGGTCTTCAGTGGTTGGTTAGTTGTCAATAGCACTGCAGGAACAACTTTACTATCTGCCAGGTCATTCCCTAACAGCAAAGTAACATCTTCCACCGGTAAACTGGAGCATAATCCGATCTTAACAGGTCCCGAAACCAACCCTGACTGTAAAGTTACCTTGTACAACGGCACAGAAACCATGCCGCCCCTAATGCCTTTAATAAGATTTATCTCTCCAGTGTTAGTCTCAGCACCAAACTTAGGAACGCTGTCTGATATAAGTGACGGAGAAGCCCCAGTAACTCTAAGAATTTTCACTGGTACCAGGGTTGACTCCTCCTTTACTAATACAAACCCATCTGACATAAAATGATCGAATCTATTCTTAACTCGGTTAGACCTCTTAGACCTTATCTGAGCCTCAACAGAATGTGCCAAACACTATGGGTTTATAGGTGCTTCAACATATTGAACACCGGCATTTGGGACTGCCTCCTTTTCGTTTATCCTCTTCAGGATGGAACAAATAGCCATCTGATGACCATCTTTCTGGCAATAGTAACAAGTAAGATCAGAATATTTCTCCTTCAACTGTTTCCCTTCATCCTTACTCTTGAATCTAGTCCCAGCTTTAATTTCTGGTTTACCCTGGTGATCCCTGCTACTCTTTTGGAAGCTCTTATTCGGGGTGTTAGGGGTAACCTTACTTTGTAACGGGGTCCAAAATAGACCCCATGAATTCTGCTGCTATTAAGAGAGAGGGGGGAGCCGTCCAGAGCGGGGAGGGAGGGAGAGAGAGGGAGGGAGAGAGAGGGAGAGAGAGGGAGAGAGAGGGAGAGAGAGGGAGAGAGAGGGAGAGAGAGGGAGAGAGAGGGAGGGAGAGAGAGGGAGAGAGGGAGGGAGGGAGGGAGGGAGAGAGGGAGGGAGGGAGGGAGGGAGGGAGGGAGGGAGGGAGGGAGGAGAGAGAGAGAGAGAGAGAGAGAGAGAGAGAGAGAGAGAGAGAGAGAGAGAGAGAGAGAGGGAGAGAGAGAGAGAGAGAGAGAGAGAGAGAGAGAGATCAAACAGTGACAGCCAGTCAAACCTTAGTTTACGATCTTGATCCGTCGATGTGTTGTTGTGGCCATTCAGGTATGACCCCTCTCGCCTTTAGCTAGACCGTTCTTCTATGGTGGACTCGTCAGCCAGGCAAGCCCCCACCGGCCTCGCTATAAACACTGTGAGTTAAAATTCACCGACCCTTCGTTCGGTCTCCGAAGCCCCACACTTTCTCGTGGGTTCCAACACTCACGCAGTGCTCACTAGTGTGTATTTTGGTGCGTCTGAGGGGTGTCTCCCCAGACCTCACTTTATCCCTACTCACGGGGTCTCAGGTGTCAATCCGTTTTGAATGGCTTAGCCCATCAAACCAGCCCACTCTGGCTGTCCACTGAGGAATTTTAATGAACAGAATAGTACCAAGTAAACAGCCCTCTCCGGAGCCATAAGTCTTACAGGAGTCATAATATGGTGGAACAACAAGTCTCTTCCTCCCTGTGTTATCTCTCCCTTATCTGAAGCAAATGTTCCAGTCCCAGTATGTTTTTGTTCCATCTCTTTCTCTCTCATTAGCAGCCTGGCAACAGTAACGGTTTGGAATTCTCCCAAGGGAGGGGGACATGGGCAACCCTGCACCCTTCTGCCCATCAGAGCTGTTCATCCTTCGTAACACCCCCATCCTTGTAGGAATTTTCACCAAAGGGGAACATTAACTAGTACAGCGTTTTACAGGATTACAGAGTTTAGCAAAAAAAAAAACAGAAGTGTTCTTAACTATAAAGCAATACAGATATACCTTCACTTAGCATCTGGATAAACAGTCAGCGATTACATTGTCGCTTCCTTTAATATGTTGTATCTGAATATCAAACTCTTGTAGCATCAGACTCCAATTTAATAATCTCCTGTTTTTATTTTTCATGTTAGCCAGCAATACCAGAGGGTTGTGATCTGTATAAACAATTAAAGGTCTTTGTGGTGAACAAATGTACACTTCAAAATGTTGTATTGCCAAAACAAGTGCCAACAATTCTTTTTCTACGGTAGAGTAATTACTCTGGTGCGCATTGAACTTCCGAGAGAGATACGCTACCGGGTGTTCCACCCCATCCCCTGCTTTCTGCAATAGGACTGCCCCTGCAGCCTCATCACTTGCATCAGTCGCCAGGGAGAAAGGTTCTAACGAGTCAGGTGCCTTTAACACAGGGTGATGGCACAGTATGGTTTTTAACTTGTCAAAAGCATCCTGACAAGAATTGTTCCACTCAAATTTTTCTTCCTTCTGTAGGAGTTTTGTAAGCGGGAGGGCGATATCAGCAGAGTTCTTACAAAATTTTCGATAGTACCCCAGCATGCCCAAAAATCTTCTTAAGGCTCTCTTATTTGTTGGTACAGGAACCTCAGAAATAGCCTGTACCTTTGCCTGCAAAGGAGCCAACTGCCACTGCCCTACCACATACCCAAGTAGGTGATTGTGGAATGCCCAAATTCACTCTTTGCAAAGTTCACTGTACGTTGGGCTGCAGACATTCTTTTGAACAGGTTTTCTACAGCCTCAATGTGCTCATTCCAGGTGTCATTCCAAACTACCACATCGTCAATATCAGCCTTGGTGTTTGTTAACCCTTTTATCACCATTCCAAACTACCACATCGTCAATATCAGCCTTGGTGTTTGTTAACCCTTTTATCACCATGTCAATCATCCTCTGGAATGTCCCTGGTGCATTTTTCATTCCGAACGGCAAGACGTTGTACTCGTAAAACCCGGATGGGGTGACAAAGGCTGAAATTTCTCAAGCCCTGTCCGTTAAAGGAAAGCACCAGTATCCCTTTAACAAGTCAATCTTAGTGATGTACCTCGCTTTCCCCATTTTATCAATGCAATCGTCCACCCTAGGGATAGGGTAAGCATCTGTCTGCGTGACAGCATTCACCTTTCTGTAATCGGTACAGAATCTTATGGTACCGTCCGATTTCGGTACTACCACGCGGAGAGGCCCACGCAGAAAAGGATTCACGAATTATACCAGCGTCTAGCATATGCTCAATTTCTTTTTCTACTAGCTTGTTCTTTTCCAAATTCATCCGATAAGGGGATTGTTTAATCGGCTGGGTCGAGGTAACAATGACATCATGCTCTGTTCCTTTACACCTCCTTGGAACATCTGGACATAAATCTGTATGCCGTTTAATGAGCTGTGTTAACTGCTCTCTTTGTTCAGGCTCTAAGTGATTGACTTTATCAGCAAGGTTGGCTGGAATAACTGAGTTCTCTAGTCTGGTGGGTATTATACTTATCTTTTCAAAACGCTCTGGGTCCTCCTCAACACTCCTCTCTACCTCATCAGTTTTCGTGACTGCACCGACCTCCGCGGGGGTCGTTTCATGATAACCTTTCAGCATGTTTACATGAACCAACTGGTTCGGCCTGCGCCTATCAGGGGTTTCAATCACATAGTTCAGCGAGTCTATTTTCTTAACTACTTTGTATGGTCCTTGAAACCTCGCCTGTAGGGGGTGGTAACTACAGGGAATAGGACCAAGACCTTATCGCCCACGTGAAATTCTTGCTCTCGGGTACATTTGTCATACCATTGTTTCATTCTGGTCTGGGAGTCTTTTAAATTTTCCTTTGCCAAGGCGCATACTTTATGGAGTCTTTCCCGGAATTTTAAAACATAGTGAATCGCACTGATTTGAACGTTCGGGCTAGACCACTTCTCTTTAAGTAGGGTCAAAAGTCCTCTGGGCCTGTGACCAAAAACGAGCTCAAACGGACTGAACCCCTGAGATTCCTGAATCGTGTCCCTCACTGCAAATAACAGAAGTGGTAATGCATCATCCCAGTCTCGAACATCTTTAGTGTAGCGTGGAATATTTGCAACGGTCCTTGAGATTCCGGATGGTATGCAGAAGCTAAAATGTGTTTAACTCCCATCTGTGTCATCATTTGCTGAAATGTTCTGGATGTAAATGTACTCTCCTGATCCGATTGTATTTCCTTAGGTAGCCCCACTGTGGTAAATAATTTAATGAGGGCCTTCATCACCGCAGGGGTCCTAACATTCCTCAGAGGCACAGCCTCTGGAAATCGTGTAGCGGCAATCATCATGGTCATGACGTACTGCCGCCCACTCGCTATTCTAGGCAAAGGTCCCACAAAATCCACAATGATTCGGGAGAAAGGCTCCTCAAAAGCGGGTATCGGTCTGAGAGGTGCCTTAGGGATAACCTGGTTCGGGTTTCCTGCCACCTGACACGTATGGCACCTTTTGCAATAATCAGCTATATCTTTCCTCATTTCTGGCCAATAGAATTCTTTCATAACCCTATCCACTGTCTTCCTTACTCCCAAATGTCCACCTAGAGGTCACGTGAGCTAATTTCAAAATTTCATCCCGATACACCTTCGTTACTACCACCTGGTTCTACGGCCCAGTCATCATTGACTGGCCCGTGGTCGGCCTCCTCTTCCTTATCAACACTCCGTCCTTCAGGTAGTAGCCCTCTGGTTCTTTATCCAGTTCTGTCTCAGAAAGAACTGATTCTCTCAATGCCACAAGCTCCTCGTCACGTCCTTGCTCTTTTATAAGTTCTTTTCTTGCTAAGGGTAGGTCTACCTCCTCTCCTTTATTCTCTTTCACCTCCCTATTCTCCGCTTTATTATCCCCTAACCCCTCTTGTTACAGGGTCGGTTAAAACGTCTCAGCCAAATCAACACTGGACTCATTTAAACTGTCCTCTTTCTCAGCCGCCTTTCTCGACATGCTGCGAGTGATTGCGCATGCGGGATAGATCTTAGAATCCAGGGCCGGGTCCTCAGCACTCACAGGCTTGCTTGTCAGCTTCACTGCTGAACACACGTCACTACCTGCTAAATCATTACCAAGAAGGACGTCCACGCCGTCTCTCGGTAATTCTGACCGCACCCCTACTTCGACTGGTCCAGATACCAAGTCACATTTTAAAATGATCCCATGCAAAGGCACAGCTTCTGTCCCTTTTCCTATACCTCTTAAAACTAGCTCTGCAGTCTCAGGACCAAAATCTAGCATTTTACTTAGGATCAATGACTGATCAGCCCCAGTATCTCTCCAGATTCTCATTGGAATTGAGGTCTCTCTTCTGAAATAAATTTCTCACGCCCCTCTCGTACTCTATCTACCTTTGCTGATCGACACACCCTGTAGGGACTACCGTTTTCCCTTTTCCTGCCTCCTTCTTCGGAGCAAAGCACTTAGATGCAATATGACCAACCTTTCCACAATTATAACATTCAAGCCAGGAACTTTCCTCCCAGTCTGCTTGTCCTCCTCCTTAACTTTACCACTAGCTCCCCGCTTATTCTCTACCTTAGCCAGTGGACTTTCTTTACCGTCCCTACTGCCTTTCTGGTAACTCTTATTTGAGGAAAACTTTGTCTTGTGGGTTAGGGCATATTCATCTGCAAAACTGGCAAATTCTGATATTGAATTATTTGGCTTCTTGTTCAGATACATCCTGATATTATGCGAAACACAACCTTTAAATTCCTCAATCAGAATTAACCCACTGAAACGATGGAAATCCTCCTCCACCTTTTCTGCAGCACACCAACGATCCAAGAGCACACCCTTTTCATAGGCAAACTCTGCATACGTCTGATTCCACAGTTTATTTAAATCTCTGAACTTTGCCTATACGCTTCACGTGCCAACTCATAGGCCCGAAGGATAGCCTCCGTTACTTCCTCATAATCCTCAGACTCGTCCATGGACAATGCCACATATGCCCGTTGAGCCTTACTTTTTAATGCACTTTGTAACAACGCCACCCACTGATCCCTGGGCCACTTCTGATTCACTGCCACCTTTTCCAAATGCAAGATGTACCTATCAACATCTGTCTCCTCGAACGGAAGTACTAACCTAAACTCTCTACTAACATTAAACTTCTCCTCTCTTGAGCCTTTCCCTCGGTCTTTTCCCTGTTGCTTTAACCTCTCCATGTCCAGCGCATGCTGCCTGTCTCTCTCCTTTTCCCTTTCCTCCATCTCCCTTTCAGCCTTTTCCTTCTCCCTTTGTGCTGCCTAGGCAGCTCTTTCCCGCTCCCTTTGCACCTCTAACTCCTTTAGCTGGAGCTCATTCTCTCTTTTCTTCTGTTCCGCGTCCAACCTTAATTTTTCCAACTCTAACAGAACCACCCCAACAACTGGTTTCTTTTCAGGGATAAGTTCCAATACCCCCAGCGTGAACACATCCTAGGATATATAATACTGGGCTATGGCCCTCTATATCTCCCACTTTTTCATTGACGGCTTCAACTCTGATAGATTTAAACCTTTTGCAATATTCACCAAGTCTGTCTTTTTGGCACTCTCTAGCGCCTTCAGAGTGGGGTTTTCTATAAATTCATCTATATCCATCTTTGCTGGTTTCCCGTCTGGTTACCCACCCCCGTTTGCTGGTTTCCCGTCTGGTTACTTACAGCCCGATTCACTGCCCCCCCCCCCCCCAATTTGGTATCAAATCTCGAGACGAGGCCCCAATTTGTTATGTACCCCATAACTGGGTGTCTTATCAGCAAAGATAGAAGTATCCATTGCAGTCTGGTACTATTATCAAAACAGTGTTTATTAGTAAAATATACAGATATTACACGTTAGCAATACTAAACCTAAAAGTGTGGGTATAATAATAATCAATAATAAACAAGCTCTCTTGATGTCTAGGGGATAATGAATTGTCATATGTGAATATAAATTTCAGTTCAGTTCATACAAGCTGAGGTAGTTGTTGGTCGATGTGTTGTAATTGTTGGGGAGAGAGAGAGAGAGAGAGCGAGCAAACAGTGACAGCCAGTCAAACCTTCCTTTACGATCTTGATCCATTGATGTGTTGGCCATTCAGGTATGACCACTCTGTCCTTTAGCTAGACCGTTCTTCTATGGTGGACTCGTCACCCAGATAAGGGTGGACACACACACAAGCCCCCACCGGCCTCGCTATAAACACTGTGAGTTAAAATTGACCGATCCTTTGTTAGGTCTCCGATGCCCCACACTTTCTCGTGGGTTCCAACACTTAAGCAGTGCTCACTAGTGTGTTTCTTGGTGCGTCTGAGGGGTGTCTCCCCAGACCTCAGTTTTATCCCTACTCATGGGGTCTCAGGTGTCAATCAGTTTTGAATGGCTCAGCATATCAAACCAGCCCACTCTGGCTGTCCACTGAGGAATTTTAATGAACAGAATAGTACCAAGTAAACAGCCCTCTCCGGAGCCATAAGTCTTACAGGAGTCATAATATAGTGGAACAACAAGTCTCTTCCTCCCTGTGTTATCTCTACCTTATCCAGTCCCAGTAAGTTTTTGTTCCATCTCTTTCTCTGTCATTAGCTGCCTGGCAACAGTAACGGTTTGTAATTCTCCCAGGGGAGGGGGACATGGGCAACCCTGCACCCTTCTGCCCATCAGAGCTGTTCATCCTTCGTAACAATAGTAACTTAAACAAGATAAACAGAAGTTAATAGTATTATGTATATATATGTGTGTAAATAAAACTCCCAAACTATTGAGCTCGGGAGAAACAAGGCTTGGAGTCTTGAGATGGTAAATTATGAAAGTTCAGTTCATCCACAGAATAGGTGATGAGAGAGATATTTGTAATCCAGGGTAAATGTTGAGAGAAGGCAATTATGTCGAATTCCACAGGTTCCATGGTGGTAAAACGAGAGAACAGTCACTGTAGATTTTATCTGTCATCCTTCCAAATCCACATACTAATTATCACCCAACGTGACTTGTCACAAGGGGTATCGTCTTCAAATGAATTACCACACCATGCCCAGGCAAGGGTTAACACATCAGTGGTCTTCACAGGATATCCCAAATCAGATCCACTCCTATAGCTCAAACAAGGTAACAACCACACATTTGATGTAAGCTGAATCGATAATTAACCCACCCTTCTGGGCATAGGAAAAATCCAAACAGTGACCCTTGGCCACTAGTTCCCTTGTTCCGATCCTTCCATTTTTCCTCCTTCGTCTACGTCTGACTCTGAGAGTCTGTGTCCAGAGTTAAAGCTCAACAAGCTGCGAGTGATGTAAACAAGCTGCAAGTCAGACTTATTCACCTTCTTAATCACTCTGTCTCTCTCAAAATAACAGTCCACAGCAAATGAAACAAAGGGATTCATAACAACGGCCACTCCCCATTGTGAATTGACTGGTGTGCCAGTAGTTGGGATGAGTGAGTGAATCCCTTCCCACATTCTCAACAGGTAAACTGCATCTACCCAGTGTGAACTCGCGGATGTCTCTGTAGGGTGGAAGAGCGAATGTATCTCTTCCCACATTCTGAGCAGAGGAACGGCTTCTCAGTGGTGTGAACACGCTGGTGTCTCAGCATGGTGGAAGATTGAGTGAATCTCTTCCCACATTCTGAGCAAGTGAACGGCTTCATCTCAGTGTGAACTCGCTGATGACTCTGTAGGTGGGATGACTGAGTGAATCTCTTCCCACAGACTGAGCAGGTGAATAGCTTCTCCCCAGTGTGAGTTCGCTGGTGTCTCTGTAGTTGGGATGACAGAGTGAATCCATTCCCATAGACTGAGCAGGGGAATCGCTTCTCCCCAATGTGAACTTGCTCATGACTGTGTAGTTGGGATGAATGAGTGAATCCCTTCCCACATTCTGAGCAGACGAATGGCTACTCCCCAGTGTGAACTCGCTGGTGCCTCTGCAGTGTGGATGAATGAGTGAATCTCTTCCCACAGACTGAGCAGGTGAAAGGCTTCTCCCCAGTGTGAACTCGCTGATGACTCTGTAGTTGGGATGACTGAGTAAATCCCTTCCCACATTCTGAACAGGTGAACGGCTTCTCCCCAGTGTGAACTCGCTGATGACTCTGTAGGTTGGATGAGTGAGTGAATCCATTCCCACAGACTGAGCAGGTGAATAGCTTCTCCCCAGTGTGAACTCGCTGATGTCTCTGTAGGTTGCATGACAGAGTGAATCTCTTCCCACAGACTGAGCAGCTGAACGGCCTCTCCCCAGTGTGAACACGCTGATGTCTCTGTAGTTGGGATGACTGAGTAAATCTCTTCCCACATTCTAAACAGGCGAACGGCTTCTCCCCAGTGTGAACTCGCTGATGACTCTGTAGGTTGGATGGATCAGTGAATCCCTTCCCACAGACTGAGCAGGTGAATGGCTTCTCCCCAGTGTGTACTCGCTGATGACTCTGTAGTTGGGATGACTGTGTGAATCCCTTCCCACATTCTGAACAGATGAACGGCTTCTCCCCGGTGTGAACTCGATGATGTCTCTGTAGGTTGGATAACTGAGTGAATCTGCTCCCACAGTCTGAGCAGGTGAATGGCCTCTCCCCAGTGTGAACTCGCAGATGACTCTGTACTTGGGATAACTCAGAGAATCTCTTCCCACAGACTGAGCAGGTGAACGGCTTCTGCCCGGTGTGAACTCGCTGGTGACTCTGTAGGTTGGATGACTGAGTGAATCTCTTCCCACAGACTGAGCAGGTGAACGGCCTCTCCCCAGTGTGAACTCGCTGATGACTCTGTAGTTGGGATGACTGAGTAAATCCCTTCCCACATTCTGAACAGCTGAACGGCTTCTCCCCAGTGTGAACTCGCTGATGATTCTGTAGGTTGGATGGATCAGTGAATCCCTTCCCACAGACTGAGCAGGTGAAAGGCTTCTCCCCAGTGTGAACTCGCTGATGACTGTGTAGTTGGGATGACTGAGTAAATTCCTTCCCACATTCTGAGCAGATGAACGGCTTCTCCCCAGTGTGAACTCGCTGGTGTCTCTGTAGGGTGGATGAATGAGTGAATCTCTTCCCACAGACTGAGCAAATGAACGGCCTCTCCCCAGTGTGAACTCGCTGATGACTATGTAGTTGAGATGACTGAGTAAATCTCTTCCCACATTCTGAACAGGTGAACAGCTTCTCCCCAGTGTGAACTCGCTGATGACTCTGCAGGTTGGATGGATCAGTGAATCCCTTCCCACAGACTGAGCAGGTGAACGGCTTCTCCCCAGTGTGAACTCGCTGATGACACTGTAGTTGGGATGACTGAGTGAATCCCTTCCCGCATTCTGAGCAGATGAACGGCTTCTCCCCAGTGTGAACTCGCTGATGTCTCTGTAGGCTGGATAACTGAGTGAATCTCTTCCCACAGACTGAGCAGATGATCGGCTGCTCAATTGTGCGAACTTGCTGGTGAGCCATTAGGTCAGATGACTGAGTGAATCCTTTCCCAGAAATTCAACAGATGACCAGCCTCCGCCCGGTGTGGTGTGAACTGACTGGTGTGTCCACAGGTGGGAAGACCAACTGAATCCTTTCTCACAGACAGAACAGGTGAATGGCCTTGCCCAGTGTGAACTTGCTGATGTACCTTCAATTGTAATAAACGAGTGAATCCATTCCCACTGTCTGATCAGGTGAAAGGCCTTTCTCCTGTGTAAAATGACGGGTTGCCAGTTGGTCAGATGACCGAGTGAATCCCTCCCCACAGTCTGAGCAGGAAGGATGGTCGATAGGATCCCATGTTCCACTTCTTAACTATCCAGACAGAGACAACAAAATAGTCGTGCCATGTTTGAGCTTCCTGGAGACGAATTCCTTCCCGTTTTTAACCTGTAAAAAGATTTACAAAATCCATCAATGGGTTTAGGACAACATTTCCGATGAGATTACTTGAGTTGCCAAGGTCTGATCTGGTATCACACTGTTACAGTGAGGTTCAACCCAAGTTGGACAAAGAAATCATCTCCTGACTGGGCAGAGTGCTGGTATCTGGAATGACCATCAATTCCCTGATGCTCTTCCTGTCTCTATAAGAATGGGGCATTTCTACCGTCTCCAATTTGAGCTTTGGCTCAGTTTGACTCTCTCCATTGGTATTATTCCCTGTTCCTGCCGAGCAGCATGGGTGCCTGGCCCCACAGTAACTGAAACAGTCTCACGTAAATAGTTGTTCTGGATTTGCATCTAGGATTTTCTTTTATGTATTATTAACTTCAAGTGCCACAGTTTTAATGCCATATAAAAAAATTCCTGCTGATATGAATGGTTGGTCCGCACAGCTGTTAGAAGGACGTAGACTGAATTTTTGTATTATTGTCACAGTAATAGAAAATTGCAACACAGAAACAGGCACTTTGGGCCATCTAGTCTGTGTTGAACTATTTAATCTGCCCTCTCCCATACCCCTACCATCCAGGTACCTATACAAACCTCTTAAATGTTGAAATCGAGCTCGCATGCACCACTTGTGCTGGCTGCTCATTCTGCACCCAGATGACTATCTGTGTGAAAAAGTTTCCCCTCATGTTACCCTTAACATTTTAACTTTCACCCTTAACCCAAGGCCTCTGGTTGTAGTCCCACCCAATCTCAGTGGAGAAAGCCAACTTGCATTTACACTATCTCTGCCCCTCTATCACAATCAAATCTCCCCTCAATCTTCTACATTCCAAGGAATAAAGTTCATACCAAAGTGCAACAACTCACACTTGTCTGCATTAAATTCCATTTTCCATTTCTCAAACCATTTTGCCAGCTGGTCCAGATCGCACTGCAAGTTTAAATGCTTTTTTGGCATTGACTAGCTGGGCCTAAGAGCCTGTTTCTTCACTGAACTTCTCTGTGTTTCTATGGCAGAGAAGCTGGCCAAACTTGCTTGGAAGGTAAAGGGTAGGAGTGACAATTGAGCAGCAGTGGCTGGAGTTTCTGGAGCAATTCGGGACCTGAGTGATTCCACAGTATTGGAAGCAATAGAAAGACAGGAGGACACAACTGTGGCTAAAATGAGAAGCCAAAGCCAACAGAAATGTCTAAAAGAGCAGGCAAACAAAGAACAAAAACTATTCGGAAGCTTTGAGAAACCAAAAGAAGACAACAAAAAACGTCAGATGAGCTCAGTGTGTGGAATCATGATTTGTTGTCATTAATAGGTCTCGGTAGCACCTAAAAATCTGAGGCATTTAGAGGAACAAAATATACGAGGCTTCAATTTCTCTTCAAAAGCATGGTTCCCTGGTCCAGTTACCTTTCAACTTTCATTTTGGCAGGCACATACAAACTCTACATCCTCAAAAATTCACATCTGAAGGCCTCTCACTTAGAGGTACTCCTTTGCCAGGAAACAACCTGTCCCAAACCACACTTGTCAGATCCTTTCTGATACCATCAAAATTGACCTTTCTACAATTTAGAATCTCAACCCGTGGTCCAGACCTCTCTTTTTCCATATTTACTTTGAATCTCATGGCATTATGATCACAAATTTTGTCAACACCCTGGATCATTTCCTAACAGCTTATTGCACACTTCTACATCAGGAATTCTACGTACTGATTAAGGGCACATTTGTCAAACTTTACCCCATCTAATCCTTTTACAGTATGGGAGTCCCAGTCAATACATGGAAAGTTAAAATCACTTACTGGAACAACCTTTTTTTCTTGGCATGGTCTGCAATCTCTCTACAAATATCTCTAAATCCCTCAGACTGTTGTTTGTAAACAAGCTCCAATAACGGCCACAATATCATAATTCCCTTTCCTGAGCTCATCTGGCTTTCCTCCGATGCTTCTTGCATTGTGATATACACAGCTCAGCACATTCATCGCACCATGCTCAACCATTTGATTGCTGACTCTGTCTGAGGTCTGAACAACATCTGACTGGTGTCAAGAAAACAAACTCCCCCTCATTGTCACAAAAACAAAGGAGCCGGTTGTGGATGACAGGAGGAATGGAGACACTCTAACCCCTCTTGACATCATTGGATCTGGGGTTGAGAGGGTGAACAGCGTTAAGTTCCTCAGCATAAACATCACCAGGCATCTCAGATTGTCTGTACATACCGGCTGTGTTGTGAAAAGAGCACAGCAGCACCTCTTTCACCTCAGATGGTTGAAGAAGTTGGGGATGGGGCCCGAAATCCTAAGGACTTTCTACAGAGCATCCTGACTGGCTGCATCACTGCCTGGTATGGGAACTGTACTTCCCCTAATCTCAGGAACCTGCAGAGAGTGGTGCAGACAGCCCAGTTCATCGGTAGATGTGAACTTCCCACTATTCAGGACATTTACAGAGACAGGTGCGGAAAAAGGGCCCAAAAGATATTGGGGACCCAATTCACCACAACCACGAACTGTTCCTGCTGCTACCATCCAGGAAACGGTACCACAGCAAAAAGACCAACAGGCTCCGGGACATCATCTTCTACCAGGCTATCAGACTGATTAATTCATGCTAATACAATTGCATATCTATGTTATACTGACTGTTCTATGCACAAACTATTTATTATAAATTACTATAAATTACACCGCACATTTAGATAGAGATGTAACACAAAGACTTCTACTCTTCATGTACATGAAGGATGTATGTAAGAAAGTCAATTCAATTCACCCTCTCCACTATCAGTCCTGTCATTCTGGCTCCCATTCCCCCTACAATTCATTTTAACCACATCAGCACCCCCCTCCACCAGACTTGCTCTCGCAGCCGTACCACTAGGATATTAGTCCCCTTCCTGTTCTGTTCCCCTAACTAATGATTCCCCTATCACTCCTTTGACTTTCCTCTGCCAGGTAATCCCCCCGTAATACTTTCTAAAGTGATCCACCTGTTGTTGTGGGGGATGGCCACTAGAGTACTTTGTGATGCTATTTAACCTCATTCCCCTTCCTGATTCTCACCCAGTTTCCTGTGTCCTGCACCTTGGGAGTAACTCACCTCTCTTCCTGTCATATCTATCACCCCCTCCAACTCCTGGATGATCTGGAATTCATCCATTTCCAGTCCCAACTCCTTAAAGTGCAGGGTTACAAGCTGCAGCTGGAGGCACATCTTGCAGGTGAGGGCATCAGGGACACTGGAGGTCTCACCACCTTCCCACCAATGTCCCCTCTAATTTGTAATGACAAGTGTGCACATAAATCATGTACTGTGCATTCTATTACCCAGTGACAACATGTGCACAGTGAATTTTATATAGAGAGGTATTCATTTTCACAGCTAGCAAATCAATGTCGATATAAACGTTGATCTCCTCTGGGTTTGATCGAGTTCATCTGCTCTCTCACACAACCTATGTAGCAGGCCTATAGTGGGTTATGAAGGATTTTCTCGCCAGAGCTTTTGCACACTGTCCATATGTGACTTGCTTGCTAAATGACGCTTTAAAAAGTCAGATTTCCAGATTTCACTCCACTTCTCCCCATTTGCAAATTCTCCAGCAACTTTTGCATCACCACAGTACACACAGGTAACACCAGTTTCTGTGTTGTACATAAATATTTCCCCTGAGCCCTCTCCAGATGACAGACGGTGATGAACTCGGTGATGGCAATGCCAATGAATATGAAGGGAAGGGCAGTAGTCTGTCTCATTGGAGTCTGGCATATTTCTGATGTGAAAGTTACTTGTTGCCCAGGGCAAAGGTTTTTGATATCATTATCTTCCCAGAGAGAATGGTACAAAACATGTCGTCACGGGTAGAAAAGTCCAGAACAAAATGAGGTGGAACAAGCAACACACACAAAATGCTGAAGAAACTCAGCAGGCCAGGCAGCATCTATGGAAAGGAGTACTAATGCTGAGTTCTGCCGGCATTTTGCGTATGTTGCTTGGATTTCCAGCATCTGCAGATTTCCTCTTCTTTGTGATTGGAGGTAGAACAAAGGTGATTTTCTCTACTGCTGATGCAAAAGATTTTGTTCCCTTTCTCCGAGTTCCTCATCCTTGCATTTAGATAGCTCAGCTCTGTCTGAGAGATCCATCGGTTCCCATTCCCTCATCAGCCGGAAGCTCCCCGGGGCCCGTTTACGGATCGTGGGGCTGAGAGAGAGGAAAGAGGGCAGGACTGTCCCGGGATTGCGGGTAACGGTGTCCGGATTTCACCGGAAATGTCCCGGTCGGTTTTTAAGACAAAAACACGGAGAAACTCTTACCTGCAGCCGACATTTTTAAGGCCTTCAGGGTCCTGTGCGCATGCGTGATACTCGGGGACGTCATCAGCCTGACGCCTGCGCATTTCATCTGTGCTTCAGGACCGGCCAAATTTTTAACGCACTGCATTATGGGTAATTACGTTGCCATTAAACATTTCTGCAAGCACCGGTTCATTGTCCATACCTCATTTTTTTTTCCTGTGTGTATTAAAATCAGCAGCTGTTTTAACGCAGAAAGCGGCTCCCATAAACACCATATTCTATATCAACATGTATCTAATGCCAAAGTAAAATGCAGTTATAAGACACAGGAGATTCTGCAGTTATTGGAAATACAGAGACGCACACACACAAAATGCTGGAGGAACTCTGCAGTTCAGGCAGCAACTAAGCAGAGGAGTACACAGTCCAGACATGCTGAAGGGGCTCGGCCTAAACCTTGTCTATTTATTCCTCTTCACATTTTCTGCCTCATCTGTTGATTTCCACTAGTATTTTGCAGATATTAATCCCCTTTTTTCCGGACAACCAGTTTCCAAATGTTTCTGATCTTTCTTTTGTAGCCATATCCTGTTGGTCTGATTCCTCCTCCTCCTCGTAAACTCGGGACCCATTCTCTCTCTGGAGCCCCAAAGCCCTGACTCAGGCTGGCAACTCTTTGGTTTCTGACTCTGCTCCATCGAAGATTCACTCGCTAGTCTGCTGTCAGACTTTAGAGGCGCATTGTTTTGCAAGACCGCAGGTTTGCTTACTGTGGGAGTCGCTTGAAGTGCCTGAATGAGGCGGGACTGAGACACAGACTGCTTCAGACTGAGAAAGAGTGAGAGAGAGAGAGAGGGACAAACTGTTGGAGCTCTTCCATGCACAAAAGATTGGGTTGATCATCAGCACGCAGTGCACAACAGATGTTTGAGTGTCACTTCGTATAATCCTTATGTGTGGTTTTGCTGGAGTATCCTGTGGTATCACTTTTGTTGTCCCTTACCTGGAATCGGGGTGTTCTGTGGTAACCACTTGAAGACGATATTCCTGTGACTGTCACCTGGTGATATTTCTAAGTGGATTTCGGAACTAATCGACGGATAAGATCTTCGGCGACTGTTATTTCGTTTACCCAGCGTGGAATGTGCGTGGAATTCTTCGTAATTGCCTTCTCTCTACATTTTCGTGTGAATTTACAACTCTCTTCTCCCACTCACTTATTCCGTGGATTACTGAACTGTTCTACTTTAACATCTGAAGACTTTAAGCATTGTTTCCCGAGCTTCGTCCGGAGCCCTGAACAACGTCACAACCACAGTGAGCTCATCGTCTTGTTCAGCCCGGAGAAAATCATGCAGGAAATTCATGCAGGTGTATAAGATGATGAGAGGCATTGGTCGTGTGGATAGTCAGAGGCTTTTTCCCAGGGCAGAAACGGCTAACACGAGGGGGAATAGGTTTAAGCTGCTTGGAAGTAGGTACAGAGGAGATGTCAGAGCTAAGGTTTTAAAGCAAAGAGTGGTGTGTGTGTGTGGAATGCATTGCCAGCGATGGTGGTAGAAGCGGATACAATAGAGTCTTTTAAGAGACTCTTAGATAGGTACATGGAGCTTAGGAAAATAGGTGGCTATGCAGTAGGGTAATTCTAAGATTTTC
Source organism: Hypanus sabinus (assembly GCF_030144855.1). NCBI lineage: Eukaryota > Metazoa > Chordata > Chondrichthyes > Myliobatiformes > Dasyatidae > Hypanus > Hypanus sabinus. The sequence goes on along the minus strand of NW_026781240.1, from coordinate 207,197 downwards.
TAGAGTAGGTTACATGGTTGGCAACCTGTCATGTCAGGGAGATGAGAGAGGAACGGCCCGGGTAGATTTTGATGTACTCATATGGAACAGAAATATGGGCAGGGACCAGATGGGCCGAGTGGCCTCCCTAGTTTGCATCGTGAGTACCTGAGACACGGGAGTTGATACAAATTGATTTATCTGTCACAGATCCACAATATTAAACACCAGTCTAGTTTAAGGCTAACATCAGCAGAACAGACTCCTCCAATGCTCAGTGACCAGGGTTCAGTCCTGGGTGCGATGAGCAGCCGCAAGAACTGCAGAATCTGACAGTAACAGTCCCTCATGAACCTGCAGCTGCCTTCAGTCACCGTGATGGTTAAACATTTCACACAGGACTCCGCCTCCCGCTCACGGACATGTAAGACACAATCGATTTCTGTCCGCCATTAATCTCTCCCTTTTCCGACTTAAACTTTGAAATTTCAACTTTATTCAGTGGGATCTGTCGAGCAACAGTTATGATTATGGCCCCGAGAGGAACAGAGGATTCAGGCGCTGTGTTATCTCCATTGGTGCGAAGCGATGTCAATTACTCGTTACACCCAATAGTACAGGCGGAACAGCTGAGAGATCGTCTCCCCCGCTTCCTCGGCGGGATAAACCTCAAAGTAAATGTCCCGCTTTTTGATTTCTTTCCGCTTCCCTCCGAGGGAAGTTGGGGGCGCTTCTGAAGCGTCCCCTGCGGCCGAGTCTGATGTATCGCCGAGAGGTAGGAGGAGAACACTTGGCGAATCGGCTTGTTGCTGACTCCCCGGGGACGGAGGGAATGAACCCAGTAGGGGAAGGAAGGGGGAGCATTTTATTGGAAAGATGGAATGGTGGCGAACAGAGGGATTCACCACATTGGGGGTCAAACCGGCAGTCTGTTGACCCATAGGTGGGGACAATGGTCCGAGCAAAGAGGGGGGCGAATGGACCAGTCCAAGGACTTATTGAATGACAGGACGGTTTGGAGGGGCCGAGTGGCCTTCGTCTGTTCCGGTAGTCGGGCTGTTTAAAGACCCTTCCTGGGCCTGTAAGATGTCCCAGTGGGTGTTGTAGGGACCAATACTTGGAACCCAGTTGTTCACAAACTGTGTCCACTATTTGGCTAAGAGACCAAATACAACATTTCCAAATGAGTTATTGACACAAAATGCATGTTCATAGAAACCGGACAGCACAATTCAGGCACTTCAGCCCACAATGCTGTGCCGAACATGCCCTTAACTTAGAAATTACCTAGGGTTACCCATAGCCCTCTAGTTTTCTAAGCTCCATGTACCTGTCCAGGAGTCTCTGAAAACACGCTATCGGTTCCGCCTCCAACGCCTCCCCCGGCTGCCCATTCCACACACTCACCACTCTCTGTGTAAAAACAACTTTCCCTCTCATGTTAGCCATTTCAGCGCTGGGAAAAAGCCTCTGACTATCCACACGATCAATTCCTCTCATCACCTTATACACCTCTATCAGGTCACCTCTCGTCCTCCATCGTTCCAAAGAGAAAAGGCCGAATTCACTCAACCTATTCTCATAAGGCACGTTCCCCAATCCAGGCAACATCCTTGTAAATCTCCTCTGCACCCTTTCAATGGTTTCCACATCTTTCCTGTATTGAGGCAACCAGAAATGAGCACAGTACTCCAAGTGGACTCTAACCAGGGTCCTATATAGCTGCAACATTACCTCTCGGCTCTTAAACTCAATCGTACGGTTGATGAAAGCCAATGCACCTTATGCCTTTTTAACCACACAGTCAACCTGCATAACATCATTGAGTGTCCTATGGACTCGGACCCCAAGATCCCTCTGATCCTCCACACTGCCAAGAGTCTTACCATTAATACTATATTCTGCCATCATATTTGACCTAACAAAATGAATCACCTCACACTTATCAGTGTTGAACTCCGTTTGCCACTTCTCAGTCCAGTTTTGCATCTTATCAATGACCTGCTGTAACCCCTGACAGCCCTTCACACTATCAACAACACCCCCAACCTTTGTGTCATCAGCAAACTTACTATCCCATCCCTCCACTTCCTCATCCAGGTCATTCATAAAAATCATGAAGAGTAGAGGTCCCAGAACAGATCCCGGAGGCACACCAGACAGACAGACAGACAGATATACTTTATTGTTACCGAGGGAAATTGGGTTTTGTTACAGTCACACCAACCAAGAATAGTGTAGAAATGTGGCAATATAAAACCATAATTAAACAATAATAAGTAAATTATTCCAAGTGGAAATAAGTCCAGGGCCAGCCTATTGGCTCAGGGTGTCCGACACTCCGAGGAAGGAGTTGTAAAGTTTGATGGTCACAAGTAGGAATGACTTCCTTTGACGCTCAGTGTTTCATCTCAGTGGAATGAGTCTCTGGTCAAATGTACTTCTGTGCCAAACCAGTACCTTATGGAGTGGATGGGAGTCATCCACTAGTCCACTAGTAATAGACCACTAGTCACAGACCTCCTTGCAGAATATGACACGACTACAACTACTCTTTGTCCTCTGCGGCAAGCCAGTTCTTGATCCATTGCTTCCTTACTTTCTCAATCGGCCTTCCTTGTTAAAGCTCATCTGAAAATCCAAGCAAACAACATCCACTGCCTCTGCTTTATCTATCTTGCCTGTTATTTCCTCAAAATATTCCAAGTGATTTGTTATACACGATTCCCTGCAAAGGAATTCTGCTGACTTTGTCCAACTTCATCATGCCTCCCCAATTACAGTACCCAAAACACTCACCCTTAATACACCCGAACATATTCCTGACCACTGAGATCAGACTAACTGTCTTATAATTTCACTGGACAACAATTCTTTTTTTTCCAAAAGTGTTGCTTCCTCAGAATTTTTTTTGTTTATGATGAACTGCTTGAAGATTAACACAAATGTAATTTAAGACTACTTGTATCACGCAGGAATTTAGAAAAATGACAAATTAACTTTTATTGAACATATTGTCTTTAATTGCATCATGGTGCTGATGCTTTGCAATAGTGCAACCAAGATATAAATATTTTGTTAATGATTTTCAATTGTACTCAGTGTCTGAGGCTTCTCGCTTAAGTGTCCAACACTAATTTGCTGCATTGCTGGATTCAGTTGCCCTGGTATGTTTTCTCCATGACCACAATGTCCTGCTGAAACCTTTCACCATGCTCGTCACTAACAGCACCAAGATTTGCAGGGAAGAAGTCCAAATGTGAATGCAGAAAATGAATCTTTAGTGACATGTTGCATTTTATGGTTGTCTATGCATGGTTTCAACCAGCTGCATGAAGTTTGGTGCTCTGCTGATGCCGAGAAAAATATCAGCAGCTTCCTTGAATGCCTTCCTTGTCATTTTTTCTGGTCCCACTAGAACTTCTTCAAATTGCCTATCAGTGATGATCTGTTTGATTTGTGGACCAACAAAAATGCTTACTCTGGGAAGCATCCGTCTGAAATATCAAAATCCTTCACAGAAATGTTTGTGCCTGGTGATAGCAAATTCCATCCTTACAGTCCTGAACCCAATAATTATTACTAAAACCTGTCCTGCCATGCAGCAGCCGCGCCGCGTACGCATGCCCAAGCATGCCTGAACAAGATAGGAAACTTTCCAGCTTACATTGCAGGCAACATTTTAATTGACCTGAATTATGAATTGAAATAATACGAGTGATTTCAAAAATTGGTGCATCACAGGGAAATTTCATGGTGATTTTCATGATCAGTAGTCCAAAATTCATAAGATACACCTAAAGTTTTTCAGGAGGCAAAACCTTTGTTGTCCTTTCTTCTGCCTCTCTCTCTTCTTAAAGAGTGGTGTGACATTTGCAACTTTCTAGTCCGCCAGAACCATTCCAACATCTAGAGATTTGTGATAGATAATTACTCATCACTTGAAGAGAAAACTAAGGGGAAACTTCTTCATTCAGAGGCGGGGAGAGTGTACACCGAGCTGCCAGAGCAAGTGACAGGGACGATTTCATTCTTTAAGAGAAGTTTGCTTACGTCCATGGATGAGAAGGATATGGAGGGCTATGGTCCAGGAGGAAGATGTTGGAACTCAGCAGATTAATGTTTTGGCATGGACTAGATTGGCCGAAAGGGGTTTGCCTGTGTTGTAATGTTCTATGACTCTAATGCCTTCATGGTCTCTTCAGCTACCTCTTTCTGAACCCTGGGGTGCACACCTTCTGGTCCAGCAGTCTTATCTACCTTCAGGCCTTTGTGTCTGATCACAAGAGAGGGAATGCTCACGAAATGGCTTTTTAGAGCAGCTGATGGTTGAGCCTACTCAGGGAACTGCTATCTTAGTTTTGGTGTTGTGAATTAACCCAGATCTTATTAGGGAGGATAATGTAAAGGAATCATTAGAAGGCAGTGATCATAATTTGATTGAATTCCCACTGCAACTTGTGAGGGAGAAGCACAGGTCACATAAGGAGTATGGCAATGGAATAAAGGGAATTACAGAGGCATGAGAGAGGTGATTCCCCAGGTGGCTGACATCTCTGAGAATAGTCCATAACGTACAGGATAGATATGTCCGGCAGACGTATTTCTCAAACAGTGGGGCTGGACTACCGCGGCTGACAAAGGAAGTTAAGGACTGTATAAAAGCCAAGGAAAGTGTGTATAAGTTAGCAAAAGTGAGTAGGAAGTTAGAAGATGGGGTTTCTTTTAAAATCCAACAACGGGCAACTAAAAACAAAACAAATTATAGTCCAGTTAGCCTAACCTTAGTGCCTGGGAAAGCATTTGAGTTTAATATAACAGATGAGGTTTTGGGGTACTAGGAGACTAAAAATAAATCAAAGCCAGCATAGGTTCGGTACAGGGAAATCTTGCCTGATAAATCTGTTAGAGTTCTTCGAGGAAGTCATAAGCAGGATGGACAAACGAGAGGCAGTGGATATCATTTACTTGGATTTTCAGAAAGCTTCCGATAAGGTGTCACACATGAGACTGCTCGACAGGATAAAAGTCAGAAGTAATACTGGCATGGATAGGGGAATGGCTGACAGCCAAGAGGCAGCGAGTGGGAATAAAAGGGGCCTTTTCTGGTTGTCCGGCAGTGACTTGTGGTCTACAGGGGTCAGTATTTGGTCCACTACTTTTCACATTGTTTGTCAGTGAGTTGCATAATGGAACTGATGGCTTTGAGGCAAGGTTTGTGGATGATACAAAGGTAGCTGGAGGTGTTGGTAGTGCTGAGGAAGCAATGCAATGGCAGCAGGACACAGACAAATTTCAACAACGGGCAAAAACGTGGCAAATGGAATACAATACTGGAAAATGTCCAATAAAGCATTTTGGCAAAAGGAACAATAGTGAACTATTATCTGATTGGGGAGAAGGTTCAAACAACAGAAGCACAGAAGGAAATATGAATCCTTGGGCAAGACTCCCAGAAGGTTAATTTACAGGCTGAGTCTGTGGTAAAGAAGGCAAATGCAATGCTGGCATTTATTTAAAGTGAAGTAGAATCTATCAGCAAGGAGATAATGCTAATATTTTATAAGACACTACTTAGGCCGCACTTAGTGTATTTGGGATGCATATCTCAGAAAAGGTGTGTTGTCATTGGAGAGAATTCAGAGGGTGTTCAAGAAGACGATTCCGGTAATAAAGGGGTTAAGATATGAGAAGCGTTTTCCAGCCTTGGGCTCGTACTCCTGCACTGACCAATGTTTAATAAATGTGGTGGGGGGGGGGGGGGGGGGGTGTAAAATCTCACTGAATCCTACCGAATGTGGAGAGGTTTAAATAGTGTGGATGAGGAGAGGACTCCGCATGGTGGGGGTAGCCATAACAGAGGGCACAGCCTGCAAACTGAGGAGCAACTTTTCAGAGTAGTTAAGGAGGATTTTATTTAGTCAGAGGGCAGTGAATCTGTGGAATTCTCTGACACAGACGGCGGTGGGGGCCAAGTCAGTGGGTACATCTTAGGCAGACGCTAATATTTTGTTGATCAGTCAGGGCATTGCAGGATATGCCGAGGAGGCAGGTGCGCGGGGTTGAGTGAGAACCGGGATCAGCCATGATAGAACGGCAGAGCAGGCTTGATGGGGCTGAATGGCCTAATTCTGCTCCTATGTCTTATTGTCTTGTACTGCAGGTGTCTTACACAGTGAATATTGACACAAAATAATTATTACATTCAGCCGCTACTTCTTTACTCTATTACTAACTCACCAGCATCATCTTCCAGCGGTACAATATCAACTCTTGCCTCTCCTTTACTCTTTATGTATGTGAACAACTTTTGATACCTGATATTATTGGCTCACTTACCTTAATTTTTCATCTTTTCTCTCCAGTGTTTTTTCTTTTTTAGTTGTCTCCTGTTGGTTATGTAATTACTTTCCAATCCTCTCACTTTCCACTGTTTTCTTGCTATATTATATGACCCGGCTTTTGCTCTTATCAAAAACAGGAGAGAATCTGTGGCTGCTGGAAGTCCAAGCAACACATACACAAACTGCTGGAGGAACCTAGAAGGCCATTAATAATATTACCGGATAAACAAGCAGGAACAACTCCCTCAATAGAAAAAACCGTTCCCAACATACATGTTCCTCAACCAGTGGAGCACCTCACCACAGGCATTGTTTGTGTCATCAGTCAGACGAACAAAAGATTTTCTCCATCAATCAGCTTCCAAATGTTGCTACTCTGTCATTCGTTGCCACGCCCCGCTGCTCATTCCCTTTTCCTCATCGTACTTTCTTACCCCGACCATCGTCCAGAGCCCCAAACTCTGCTCCTGTGCCGACCTGCCTCTGGTTTCTGACCCTGATCCGTTGAACATCCAACAAATGCTTTCCCATTCTGCTTTCAGTCTTTAGAGGGCAGTGGTGCTTTCAACAACCCTTCAGAAGCTGGGGAAATGACCCATCATGTGGAAATGAGTCGTGGTTAAGGAGGGTAACTGAGTGAAGAACTTCTCAGACAGAACTGCAGTCAGCTCGACTTCTTCAATCTGCAGAGAATTCAAGGGAAACCTCTTCACCCACAGAGTAGTGACTATTTGGAACACATCCCACAGGGAGAGTGACAGGTGAACAACAGGGGAGCATTTAAAAGGACTGACCTGGAACAGAATCACTGGCAGGGTCCAGCTGGCCCGAGTTGACTTTCCACTGTACACAAGGTGTGTTATAAATTCTCTAAGTACCAGAGACAGAGTTTAAAATAGAACTGATTTACTTGACTCAGATTCAGAGTATTAAACTCCAGTCCCATTAAAGGTGAATGTGCAGCAGAAGAAACTCCTCCCATGCCCAGTGACCAACGTGCAGAACTGGGAGTGGTGAGCAGCAGCAATAATTGCAGAGTTCAGCACCAACAGTCAGTCCCGAAATTGCATTCAGCAACGGCGATGGACAAATATCCAGCATGCAGCTCATTGAAACTTTCTCCCCTGTGTGAAACCTGTGGTGTATCACAAGGTTTGATTACTGAGTGAATCTTTCCCCAAATTCACAGCAGCTGAACAGTCACTCCCCTGTGTGAACTGAATGACACACATTTGGTGGAGATAGCTGAGAGAATCTCTTCTCAAAGTCTGAGCAGGTGAACGGCCTCTACCCAGTGTGAACTCGCTGGTGTCTCAGTAGATGAGATAACTGAGTGAATCCCTTCCCACATTCACCGCAGGTGAACGGCCTCTCCCCAGTGTGAACTGACTGATGTGTTAGTAGTTTGGATGACTGAGTGAATCCCTTCCCACATTCACTGCAGGTGAATGGCCACTCCCCAGTGTGTACTGACCGGTGTGCCAATAGGGTGGATGACCGTGTGAATCCCTTTCCACAGTATGCGCAGGTGAACGGCCTCTCCCCAGTGTGAACTGACTGGTGTCTCTGTAGGGTGGATGACTGAGTGAATCTCTTCCCACAGTTTGTGCAAGTGAACGGCCTCTCCCCAGTGTGAAATCGTTGGTGTGCCAGCATATCAGATGACTGAGTGAATCCCTTCCAACAGATTGAGCAGGTGTATGGCCTTTCCCCAGTGTGAACTGACTGGTGTCTTTGTAGTGTGGCTGACTGAGTGAATCCCTTCCCACAGTTTGAGCAGATGAACGGCTTCTCCCCAGTGTGAACTCGTTGGTGACTCTGTAGGTTGGATAACTGAGTGAATCCCTTCCCACAGTCTGAGCAGGTAAACGGCCTCTCCCCAGTGTGAACAGACTGATGTGCCAGTAGTTCAGATGACTGAGTGAACCCTTTCCCACATTCTGAGCAGGTGAATGGCTTCTCCCTGGTGTGAACTCGCTGGTGTCTCTGTAGGGTGGATGACTGAGTGAATCCCTTCTCACAGACTGAGCAGGTGAACGGCTTCTCCCCAGTGTGAACTTGCTGATGTACCAGTAGGCGGGATGACAGTGTGAATCCCTTCCCACAGTCTGAGCAGGTGAACAGCTTCTCCCCAGTGTGAACTCGCTGATGTACCAGTAGCGTGGATGACAGAGTGAATCCTTTCCCACAGACTGAGCAGGTGAATGGCCGCTCCCTGGTGTGAACTCGCTGGTGAGCCATTAGGTCAGATGACCGATTGAATCCATTCCCGACGTCGGACAAGGTGAACGGCCTCTCCCCTGTGTAAAATGACAGATGTGCCAGTTGGTCAGATGACCGAGTGAATCCCTCCCCACAGTCTGAGCAGGAAGGATGGTTGATTGAATTCCCGTAGACAAATTCCTTGTGGTTTTCAACCTGTAAAAAGATTTAAACATCCATCAGTGGTTGAAGGACAACATTTGAGATCAGATCACCTGAGCTTCCAAGGTGTGATCTGACATCACACTGTCACAGTGAACTTCAACCCAAGTTGGACAGAGAAATCACCTTCTAACTGGGCACAGTGCTGGTATCTGGAATAATAGGTTTAGGCCGAGCCAGCATGGATTTACCAAGGGCAAATCATGCTTGACTAATCTGTTGGAGTTTTTTGAGGGTGTAACAAGGATGTTAGACGAGGGTAAGCCAGTGGATGTTGTATACCTAGATTTTCCGAAGGCATTCGATAAGGTGCCACATCAGAGATTGGTGAGTAAAATCAGAGCTCATGGCATTGGGGGCATGGTTTCAACATGGATAGAAAACTGGTTGGCAGATAGAAAGCAAAGGGTAGCAGTGAATGGGTGTTTCTCGGACTGGCTGGAGGTGACTAGTGGGGTACCACAGGGCTCTGTATTGGGACCACAGCTCTTTATGATTTATGTCAACGATTTAGATGAGGGCATTGAAAACTATATCAGCAAGTTTGCTGACGATACTAAACTGGGTGGCAGTGTGACATGCAAAGAGGACGTTAGGAGAACACAGGGAGACTTGGATAGGCTGGGTGAGTGGGCAGATACTTGGCAGATGTCATTCAATGTGAATAAATGTGAAGTTATCCACTTTGGAAGCAGGAACAAGAGGGCAGAGTATTGTCTGAACGGTGTCGAGTTAGGTAAGGGAGAAATGCAAAGAGACCTAGGAGTCCTAGTTCATCAGTCAATGAAGGTGAATGAGCAAGTGCAACAGGCAGTGAAGAGGGCAAATGGAATGTTGGCCTTTATTACAAGGGGAACTGAGTACAAGAGCAAGAATGTCCTTTTGCATTTGTACATGGCCCTGGTGAGACCACACCTGGAATATTGTGTACAGTTTTGGTCTCCAGGTTTAAGGAAGGACATTCTGGCAATTGAGGAAGTGCTGCGTTGATTCCTGGGATGGCAGGGCTGTGTACGCAGAGGGGTTGGAGAGATTGGGCTTGTACACACTGGAATTGAGGAGATTGAGAGGGGATCCGATTGAAACGTTTCAGATAATTAAAGGATTTGATAGGATTGAGGCAGGAAATATGTTCCAGATGTTGGGAGAGTCCAGTACCAGAGGGCATGGATTGAGAATAAGAGGTCAGTTATTTAAAACAGAGTTGAGGAAGAGCTTCTTCTCCCAGAGAGTTGTGGAGGTGTGGAATGCACTGCCTCGGAAGACGGTGGAGGCCAATTCTCTGGATGCTTTCAAGAAGGAGCTAGATAGATATCTGATGGATAGGGGAATCAAGGGATATGGGGACAAGGCAGGGACTGGGTACTGATAGTGAATGATCAGCCATGATCTCAGAATGGCGGTGCAGACTCGAGGGGCCGAATGGTCTACTTCTGCATCTATTGTCTATTGATACGTTGGTTCAAGAAGGCCAATATGTCAAAATCTTTCTTTCTGTCCCTATCGAACTGTGACACCACTTTCAGTGAATTACTGACCTGTATTCCCAGATTCCTTTCTACTACAGCACTCCTCTGTGCCCGACCAGTCACTATTTAAGACCTAGTTCCTACCAAAATGCAACACCCCGCACTTGTCTCCATTAAATTCCATTTTGCATTTCTTAACCCATTTTTCTAGCTGATCCAGATCGTACTGCAAGCTATGACAGTCCTCCTCGCTGTTCATTACACCCCAATTTTGATGTCATCCAAAAATTTGCTGATCCAGCTAACCACGTTATCATCCAGACTACTGATATAGATGACAAACAACAACAGATCCAGCATTGATCCCTGTGGCCACCACTTGTCACAGGTTCCAGTCAGAGAGGCAACCATCTGCTACCAAACTCTGGCTTCTCCCAAAGACAGTGTCTCATCCAATCTACTGTCTCATCTAGAATGCTGAGTGACTGAACCTTCTTGACCAACCTCCCATATGAGACTTTGTCAAGTGCTTTGCTAAAGTCCATGTACACAACATCCACTGCCTTGTCTTCATCCACTTCCCTGATAACTTCCTCGAGAGACTCTATAAGATTGGTTAGACATGACCTACCATGCACAAAGCCATGCTGTCTCTCCTTAATCAGTCCACATCTATCCAAATAATTATATATCCGGTTCCTGCTCATATGATCCAATAACTTTCCCACTACTGATGTCAACCTCACAAACATATAATTCCCTAGTTTATTTTTTGAGCCTTTCTTACACAGCGGAACAACACTGGCTGTCCTCCAGTCCTTCACTAAGGTTGATTTAAATATCTGTGCTTGGGCCCCGAAAATTTCTGTACTTCTCCTCCTCAGGGTCCAAGCCCCGTCAGGCCCTGGGGATTAATCCACACTAATTTGCCTGAACACAGCAAAAGCCTCCACCTCTGTAATCTGTACAGGGTCCCTGAAGTTGATGCTGCTTTGCCTCACTTCTACAGACTCTGTGTCCATCTCCTGAGTAGATACAGATAAATCATAAAGAGCACCAAATTTCTTGGTGTTCACCTGACGGAGAATCTCACCTGGTCCATCAACACCAGCTCCATAGCAAAGAAAGCCCAGCAGCATCTCTACTTTTTGCGTTGGCTCAGGAAAGTCCATCTCCCCCCGCCTCCCCCCCCCCCGCAACCATCCTCATCACATTCTACAGGGGTTGTATTGAGAGCATCCGGAGCAGCTGTATAACTGGCTAGTTCGGAAACTGCACCATCTCGGATCGCAAGATCCTGCAGCGGATAGTGAGGTCAGCTGAGAAGATCATTGGGGTCTCTCTTCCCGCCATCATGGACATTTACACTACACGCTGCATCTGAAAAGGAAACAGCATTATGAAGGACCCCACACACCTCTCATACAAACTCTTCTCCCTCCTGCCGTCTGGGAAAAGGCTCCAAAGCATTTGGGCTCTCACGACCAGACTATGTAACTGTTTTTTCCCCCAAGCTATCAGACTCCTCAATACCCGAAGCCTGGACTGACACCTTGCCCTACTGTCCTGCTTATTACTTATTGTAATGCCGGTACTGTTTTGTGCAATTTGTGCAGTCCAGTGTAGGTCTGTAGTCTAGTGTAGCTTTCTCTGTGTTTTTTTATTACGTCGTTCAGTTTAGTTTTTTGTTCTGTGTCATGTAAACCATGGTCCTGAAAAACGTTGTCTCATTTTTACTGTGCACTGTACCAGCAGTCATGGTCAAAATGACAATAAAATTTGACTTGACTTGACCTTTATAATAATAATAATAATAATAATAATAATAATAGAAATAATCTCCCCATCTATTTCGTCTCCTCATATGGATTACCATTCTGATCTTGCAGAGGATTCATTTTTTCCCTTGCAATCTTTTTACTCTTAACATATCTGCAGAATCCCTGAGGATTCTCCTTCACCTTGTCTGCTGGGGCAACCTCATGCCTTCTTTTATTTCTTTCATAAGTGTTCACTTGAATTTCCTGTATTTCATAAGTACCCCATTTGTTCCTATCTGCCTGTACCTGGTATGCACCTCCTTTTTATTGATCTGGGAGAGGAAAGCCAAAGGGGTGATAGATCTGCATGGTGGGAGGTGGGGCAGGGGGAATGGGAGCCTGAATAACAGAACAGATAGTGGAGAGGTTGTGGAGACAGATGTTGTTCAGTCCTCCGACAAAGTCAGGAATGAAAACGTTGAGCATGGTGCAGTGAATATGCTGAGCCCTGTATATTTCAATACCAGGAGCAGCGTAGGAAAGGTGGATGTGTTCAGGGCATGGACCAGGAATTAAGATATAGGATCTGGCAACTGTGCACTGGGACAGGCTGCTTTATGGCAAAGGTGTGTTTGGTAAATGGGAAGCCTTCAAAGCGAAATTTTGAAAGTACAAAGTGGGTATGTGTGTGTCAGAATAAAAGGTAAAGACAGAAACTCTAGGGATTTCTAGTGATAGATTAAGAGCAAAAGGATTGCAAGGCACAAAGTTGGTCCTCTGGAAGACCGGAATGCCAATCCATGAGTGGAAACAAAGCAGATGGGGGAGATCTTAAATATTTTTCCATCTCTGTTTACTCAGGAGATGGACAAAGGGTCTATGGGAGTGTGGAAAAGCGGCATTTAAATCGTGGATCCTGTACAGTTTAAAGCGGAAGATATTTCACTGTTCAAAATAGAAGAGAGAAATCTACAGCATATTCCAGGCCATTCAGCCTCAAATGTTGTGTCGAGCATGTGACCTACTCTAGTAACTGCCTAGAATTTCCCTCGCACACAGCCCGCTGTTTTTCTATGCTCCATGTACCTGTCTAAGAGGCTGTTAAAAGACCCCATTGTATCTGCCTGGACCACCGCTGCTGACAGTGCATTCCACGCACGCACCACTCTCTGTGTAAAAATCTTACCCCTGACATCCCATCAGATCTATTTCTAAGCACCTTAAAACTATGTCCCTTCGTGTTAGCCATTTCAACCCTGGGTAAAAAACCTCTGGTCACCCACACGCTCAATACCCCTCATCAGTTTATACACCTAAAAATGTCTCTAAATATAAACAAGGAAATTATACATGGCACAATCTACTTTCAACGATTCAGTACATTTACACAGACAGGTGTGTAAAAAGGGCACAAAGAATATCGGGGACAAACAGGCCCAATTCACCACAACCACAAACTGTTCCTGCTGCTACCATCCAGGAAACTGTACCACAGCAAAAGCAGCAACAGTCTCCGGGACATCATCTTCCACCAGGCCATCAGACTGATTAATTCATGCTGATACAATTGCATTTCGATGTTATATTGACTGTCCTATGTGCAAACTATCTATATATATAGATTGCACATTCAGATGGAGATGTAAGGTAAATCTTTCTACTCCTCATGTTTATGAAGTATGTATTTAATAAAGTCAATTCAATTCACCCTCTCCACTATCTGTTCTGTCATTCTGGCTCCCCTTCCCCCTACAAATTATTTTAACCACATCACTCCCTCCCCTGCTCACTACCACTAGCAAGCCTTACCACTAGGATATTCATCCCCTCTTGTTCTGTTCCTCTAACTAACAAATCCCCTATCAGCCTTTTGACTTTCCTCTGCCAGGTAATTCCCCCCCCCCCCAACAGTTTCTAAAGTGGTCCACCTGTTGTTGTGGGGGATGGCCACAAGAGTACTCTGCGATGCCTATTTAACCTCATTCCCCTTCCTGATTCTTACTCAGTTTCCTGTGTCCGGCACCTTGAGAGTAACTCACCTCTTTTCGTGTCATATCTATCAACCCCTCCAACTGATGGACGATCTGGAATTCACCCATTTCAAATTGCAGCTCATTGAAGTGCAGGGTTACAAGCTGTACATCTTGTAGGTGAGGGCATCAGGGACACTGGAGGTCTCCCCTCCTTTCCTCCAATACCCCTCTAATTTGTAATAACCTCCCCTCTGATTTGTAATAACCAGTGTGCACATAAATCTTTTACTGTGCATTTTTTACCCAGTGACAAGGTGTGCACAGTGAATTTTTTATAGAGAGGTATTCATTTTCACAGCTAGCAAATCACTGTCAATAGGAACTTTGATCTCCTTTGGGTTTGATCGAGTTCATCTGCACTCTCACACAACCTATGTAGCAGGCCTATGTAACAGGAAATGGAGGATTTTCTCACCAAAGCTTTTGCACATTGTCCATATGTGGTTTCCTTGCTAAATTACACTTTAAAAAGTCAGATTTCCAAATATCACTCTACTTCTTCCCACTTGCAAATTCTCTAGCAACTTTTGCATCACCAAAATGCAAACAGGCATTACTAGTTTCTGTATTCGACATAAATATTCTCCCTGAATCCTCCCGCAATGACTGACAGTGGTGCACTCAGTGAATGAAATCCCATTGTATATGAAGGGAAGGGCAGTAGTCTGTCTCACTGGAGTGGCACATTTGTGATGTGAAAGCTACTTGTTGCCCAGGGCAAAGGTGTTTGATGTCATTACGTACCCAGAGAGAATGGGACAAAATATATTCTCACCGGTAGAATAGTCCAGAGCAAGAGGAGGTAGAGGAAGCAACACACACAAAATACTGGAGGAGTTCAGCAGGCCAGGCAGCATCTATGGAAAAGAGTACTAATGCCGATTTTCTCAACTGGTGATGTAAAAGATTTTGTTCCCTTTCTCCGAGTACCTAATCCTTGCGTTTAGATAGCTGGAGCTCAGCTCTGTCTGAGAATCCATCGGTTCCCATTCACTCATCAACCGGAAGCTCCCCGGGGCCCGTGTACGGATCGTGGGGCTGAGAGAGAGGGAAGAGGGCATGACTGTCCCGGGGTTGCTGGTCACGGTGTCCGAAATTCAGAGGAATTATCCCAAAATCCGTGTTTAAGATAAAAACTCGGAGAATCACTCTTACCTGCAGCCGACATTTTCAAAGGCTTCTGCGTACTGCGCGCATGCGTGAAACTCAGGGACGGCCTCTGCCTGACGCCTGCGCATTTCATCGGCGCTTCAGCGCCGACGAAATTCTTAACTCATGGCCCTATGGGTAATCACGGTGCCATTAAAGATTTCTGCAAGCACTGGTTCAATGTCCATATCTCATTTTTTTTATCGGGTATAGAAAAAATCTGCAGCTGTTTTAACGCAGAAAGCGGCTCCCATAAGCAATATACTCAATATCAACGTGTATCTAATGCCAAAGTAAAATGCAGATATAAAACACAGGAGATTCTGCAGTTGCTGGAAATACAGAGACGCACACACACAAAACAATTCAGAGATCAACTCAGCAGCGGAGTACACAGGCTAGGCATGCGGAAGGGGCTCTGCCTAAACGTTTTCTATTTATTCCTCTCCAAAATTTCTGCCTGATCTGTTGATTTCCACCTGTGTTTTGTAGAAATTAACCCCCTTTTTTTTCGATCAACCAGTTTCCAAATGCTTCTAATCTTTCACTTTTAACCACATCCTGCTGGTCTTATTCGTCCTCCTCCTCTGGACCCCATTTCTCCCTGGAGCCCCTGATTCAGGCTGGCAACTCTTTTGCTTCTGACTCTGCACCGTCGAAGATTCACTCGCTTGCCTGCTGTCAGACTTTAGAGGTGCATTGTGTTCCGAGACCGCAGGTTCGTTTATTGTGAGTGTCGCTTTAAGTGCCTGAGTGAGGAGGGCTATGACGTCAGACACAAGCTGCGGCAGCCTGAGGGAGCGGGAGCAGGAGAGGGAGACAAGCTGTTGGAACTTCAGCGTGTGCCTGCTATAGGCTGCAACTCTTCCATGCCCAAAAGGTTGTGTTGATCTGATCATCGGCACGCAGTGCACCACGGATGTGTGACTGTCACTTCGTATAGTCCATATGTGTGGATTTGCTGGAGTATCCTGTGGTATTACTTTTGTTGTCCCTTACCCGGAATCGGGGTGTTCTGTGGTAACCACTTGAAGACGATATTCCTGTCACTGTCACCTGGTGATATTTCTAATCTTCGGCGACTGTTATTTCGTTTACCCAGCGTGGAATGTGTGTGGAATTCTTCGTAATGGCCTTCTCTCTACATTTTCGTGTGGATTTATAAATCTCTCTGTAACGTTCTCCTTCGCGTGTACTAATAACGCCGAATTCAACGTCGAGATAAACCAGTCAATGAGACCAGATCGCAGTAAGAATAACCATTTACTGTTCACTCTTCACATTAACATATGGTGAAAACTGTTGCTAAAACAATACAAGATTGATACAGTATTTGTTCCTTCCTTAATATCACATTTCAATTGTAAATACTTGCAAAGGTGACTCTAACTACATTACACTAAGGTGCAGTATACAGGCAGAGTTTACCTGCTCCATTGACTACTTTAAATACACTTCCATGCAAACTATCCGCAACTCTTTAACAAACGAAAGCATAAACATTATCGACCGTCGTTACTTCTAACAGGATCGGCATTAACATCTTAGTTCAATATATCGATTATCTATTAACTTACAGCGTTGCTCTCACTGTGATTTCTCATGCCTGCAAAACAACTTCTGCTCAAGTGTGCCTCGTGGTGAGCCCCCACCCTCGCGTTAATTCCAAACCGGTACTTCCCCACAAGACTCGGCGAAACCGGATGTGACGTCATCGTATGCCGATATATTTTACATTCAATGAATATACTTTGAACACTTCTAATTCTAACTAGAAAACACTATCGAATGAATTACTAAGCGAAAATATTATAAACTAAATAACTGTCGTAAAGACAGCACACTCTCCTCTCACTCACCTATTCCGTGGATTACTGAACTTTTCCACTTTACCATCTGAAGACTTTAAGCATTGTTTCTCAAGCTTGATAGTTTGGGAGCTATATATACGCAGAACACCGTTAACTTCTGTTTATTTCATTTAATCTTTTATATTTGAAGTAGATACTGTTACGCACCCCGTGACGGGTCAAAGAACCAGCAGAAATAGAAAACACCGTGGAGTCTGGTATTACTGTAAACTAATGCTATTTATTAGTAACTACGCGATACAACAATATAAATGCAGATATATCAACCAGGTTAGCAATGATTGTGTGTGTGTGTGTGTGTGTGTGTGTGTGTGTGTGTGTGTGTGTGTGTGTGTGTGTGTGTGTGTGTGAGTGTGAGTGTGTGTGTGTGTGTGCGCGTGTGTGTGTGTGGAAATAGGAAAGCCAAGCTTCTTCACGCCTCGGGGTGAATGGATGCCGTCTTACGGTGATGAGTGAAGTTCGTTTCAGTTCGTGGGATTGAGTCGAGTAGTGATGGAGAGAGAGAGAGGGAGAGTTTTGTGTCTTCAGGTAAGCTGACGCCGTCGATAGTCCCGTCGTCCTCCGAAATCCTTTGGATGTCACCGACTGTGACACTACAAACGGGACCGTTCTTCTGTGGTGGAGTTATTAACCCAGGGGAGGGATGGACACACGAATAACTCCCCACCGGTTACACCCTTTTCACACTGCGAGAGCCACTGATCGATGCTCCTGATCGATCTTCCAAAGCCCACCTTTTTCTGTGGATACAACAAAGCTCATTCAGTGTCCAAAACCATGTGTCTGGAGGTCTATCAGCGGACCTCCTACTTATCTCACCGTGCTGAGCCCCAGCTGTCCATCAAACAGTTCCTCCCTTCTCTCTCTGTAAGAACACAGAAGCTGACAGTGTCCTGGTAAAACTGTAAACAAGCTTGCAGAGAAACCATCACACCATCTCCGAGCAGTCTCTCTCTCTCTCTCTCTCTCTCTCTCTCTCTCTCTCTCTCTCTCAATCTCGCTCTCTCACACTCTCTCTCTCTCTCTCTCTCTCTCTCTCTCTCTCTCTCTCTCTCTCTCTCTCTCTCTCTCTCTCTCGCTCTCTCTCTCTCTCTCCCTCCCTCTCTTCAACAAGGTGTTCGGTATTGAACAACACCCTCTCTCTTTTCAAAATCACAGTTCATAGGGGTAATTCAGGACCCCGTCACAATACTAATAAAGATAATTGTTTTAACATCGAAACCAGACTCCGTTAGTGATCTATTGCTGCTGGTATGTAACAATTGCAACAACCCAGCTGACTGAGGCATAGTCCTTTAAAATTGGTGAAAATGGCCCAAAACATTGAAAAGAGCAGGGAAGAAGGAGTTTAACCAACTTCGTCCGGAGCCCTGAACAACGTCACAACCACATCGTCGTCTTGTTCAGCCCGGAGAAAATCATGCAGGAAATTCATGCAGGTGTATAAGATGATGAGAGGCATTGGTACCGCGGATAGCCAGAGGCTTTTTCCCAGGGCAGAAACGGCTAACACGAGGGCGAATAGGTTTAAGCTGCTTGGAAGTAGGTACAGAGGACATGACAGAGCTAAGTTTTTTAAACAAAGAGTGGCGTGTGTGTGGAATGCACCGCCAGTGACGGTAGTAGAGGCGGATACAAAGGGTCTGTTAAGAGACTCTTGGATAGGTACATGGAGCTTAGGAAAATAGATGACTATGCGGTAGGGTAATTCTAAGCAATTTCTAGAGTAAGTTACATGGTCGGTACAACATTGTGGGACAAAGTATCGATAATATGTTGTAGATTTCTGTGATTCTATGACATTCAAGGGAAATCTCCTATCCCACGGAGTGGTGACTAGTTGCAACCTGTCATCTCAGGGAGGGTGAGAGGGGAACGGCAGGGATAGATTTTCATATACTGATATGGAACAGAAACATGGGCAGGGACCAGCTGGGCTGAGTGGCCTCTCAAGCGAGACACGAGATTTGATACAGAACTGATTTATCTTTCACAGATCCACAATATTAAACACCAGTCTAGTTTAAGGCTAACATCAGCAGAACGGACTCCTCCAATGCTCAGTGACCAGGGTTCAGTCCTGGGTGCGATGAGCAGCCGCAATAACTGCAGAATCTGACAGTAACAGTCCCTCATGAACCTGCAGCTGCCTTCAGTCACCGTGATGGTTAAACATTTAACACGGAGCTGATTTGAACTTCCTCCCTGATGTGAAGTTGCTGGTGTTGCTGCAGCTGGGATGATTGAGTAAAACTCTTTGCTCACTCCGGACAGAAATGTGGCCTCTATTTATTGTGAACTCACCGGAGCATCACAAGGTGGGTTAACTGAATGAGTCTCTTCACACACACGGAGCAGGTGAACGGCCGCTTCCCAGTGCGAAGCTGTTGGTGTATCTGCGATGGCCGACTGAATCCCTTCCAAAATGAGAGCCAGTAAATGACGTCACAGTGCTATGACGTCATGGCGATGTATCCAATCAGATCATGGATATGGACACGTGTTCAGGCTCTCCTTGTAGCGAATGGGGCGCTGTCTTCTCCAGCATCTCCGCCTCCACATTCAAGAACAGGCGGCATTCAAGCGCTGTTGAACTGACAGATACAGCGGAACTAACGTGCTGTTGTGTTTGTGATTCGCATACACAAATCCTTTGTATTTTCTACACTGTTAAAAGTTTTACAAACCACGTCAGTGGGTGAAGGACAACATTTCCACTCAGATTATTTAGTTTCCATGGTGCCTTCTGAGAAAAACACTGTCACAACTCAAAACAATTTGGGGGGACAAGACTTCATCTTCTAACTGGCCACAGTTCCGGCATCAGGCACAATATCAAACTCTCTGCCTCCCTCTTTGTATCAAAATGGATCATTCCTCCCCTTCATCAGTCTGTGACTTGGCTCAGTTTGTCTGTCTCCTTCGCATTCTGAGCATGCGCCACACACCCACTGAGATCACATTTTATTCACACGGCTGTGACTAGAGACTTTCTGATTATTATGTCCCTCCCGGCATTTGACGGTGGTAAGCTCAGAGTCAGCAATGGTATTGACCCTCAGGAGTAGGTGATTAGGCTTTTTCGTTGGAGATTGATAAACTGCCGGTAGTGTGTGTCTGGATGAGCGGGTCGTTTTCAGACTGGAAGGAGGTCGCGTTTGGAGTACCCCAGAGATCAGTCCCTGACCACAGTTGTTCACAGTTTAATGTCCTGGCGGAGGCAGCGAGATGTGAGATGTCCCAGTCTACTGGTGACGCAGAAAGCGTGGAGTTGGGGGAGGGGAGGCTATTCACATGCAATTTCGTAGCTTTGCAATCAGTACATAGTGCACTGTGGGGCTGCAGTGGCGGGTTCCAATCTGCTAATTAAATTTGCTGACGACACTCCATTGATCGGCCGAATCGCAAACAATAACGAGCCAGCCTGCAGAGAAGAAGTCATCACCCCGACACAGTGGTGTCAAGAAAACAACCTCTCCCTCATTGTGACAAAAACACAGGAACTGGTTGTGGATTACAGGAGGAATGGAGACAGGGACCGTATTCAACATTTCCAAGTCTGTTATTGACACAAAATGCACATTTTAATAGTGATCATGACGCAATGTATTTTATATATTGTTGATGACATAAAATATGTTTATGGATTGTTACTGACAGAGAATCATATCATTTGTGTTCCGTGTGTTATCTGAAAGTACTTGCCTGTGATGCTGCCACAAGTCAGTGTTTCTCTGTACCTCTACCTTCCCGTACTTGTGCACTTGGCAATAAATTCAACAGGACCTGAGAAATCTCAGTGAGATTTGATTAGTGATGATCATCTTGGCAGCTCGGTAGGTCGAATGTATGCGACAGTACACTGTTAAATGCAAAACCCTGAACAGTGGTGATGATCAGGGGGATCTTAGACTCCAAGTTCATCGCTCCCTGAAAGAGACTGCACAGATTGATCAGGTGGTTAAGATGGCAAATGGCATGGTTTTCTTTATTTGTTGAAGCATTGAGTTCAAAAGTCGGGAAGTTGTGTTGCGGCTGTTACGAGCCTGCGGTCGTACTGTGACTGTTTCTTTAAGAGCGCCGGCGTGAGGAGGCGGGACTATGACGTCAGTCACAGGCTGACAGCGCTGATTGTGGACTGAATAGTAAGAGAGAGAGAGAGACAGAGATCTGCAGACAGGCAGTCGGCCAGTCTAAAGAGAGAGAGAGACTGGAAAAGCTGATTGCTTCAGTTAGTTGCAGCTGAGGCTTGGAACTCTCCTATGCCCACAAGAGTGGGTTGATCATCGGTTCACGGAACCACAACGAATGTGTGTGGCTGTCACTTCGTATAATCCATAGTGGAATATCTTGTGTTAACCCTTGCCTGGGTGTGTTGTGTGGTAACCCCGGGAACGCGGTATTCCTGTGACAGGTCACTTTCGCTGATAACTCGTATGTGGACGGATTCAACGGATAAGAACTTCGTCGACGGTTATTTTGAAGTAACCGCCTTTTCTCTACATTTCACTCCGGATCACAAATATCTCTCTCCCATCATTTATTCCGTGGATTTCTGAACTTTCCTTCTTTACCATCTCAAGACTCTAAGCTTTGTTTCCTCAGGCTCGATAGTCTGGGGAATTATATTTACACATATATCCACTTAACACTGCTAACTTTCGTTAAGTTACTATGTTGTAAGTAAATACTAATAAACAGAGTGTTTTAACCATCAAAAGCAGACTCCAGTGTGAAATCTGTTGCTGCTGGTTCGTTTCTAAAACGTCACAGTTCGTAACACAGCTTTATGAAACTAGTTAGACCACATCTAGAGTGTTTCATATAGTTCTGGTCGCCCCCATTCTCGGAAGGATGTCGGGGCTTTGGAGAGGACGGGGAAGAGTTTTACCAGGACACTGCCTGGATTAGCTATAACGAGAGATTGGACGAACACAAAGTACACTGCTGATGCTGTGGTCAAATCAACACGTACACACACGCTGGAGGAATTCAGGACTGACGAAGGGTCTCGGCCCGAAACGTTGACGGCTCGTTTCGACGGATGCAGCCCGACCTGGTTGGACAAACTTGTGTTGTTTTCTCCAGAGCGGCGCAGGCTTGGATGAGACTGGATGGACGTTTATAAGATTACGAGAGGAATAGACAGAGTGGACAGACGATATATTTCTCCTGGGGGTTGAAATGTCTAACACATTTAAGGTGAGAGTAGATGTGAGCGGCAAGTTTGCTTCTTTCCACAGAGTAGCGGGTAACTGGATCTCTGGGGTGGGAGACCAAAACCGGTCACGTGATGCAGTTTACCCCCCCCCCCAATTAAACCGTAGGTGGGCAACATCGCGCAGCCGTTTCTGAGGCCCCGCCCTCCTGATGACGTACCACACTTCGCGCATGCTCACTGTCTCCGGGTGTGCGGTGTATTCCTTAACGCTCGGTGCTGAAGTCTGCGGGATCGAGAAAGGCTTCTCGTCTCGTATATCGGGGAGCCGGGGCTCTGGATTACTGTCTCCGGGCTGAAGATATCACTTTCCTATTGGTGAGTATTGAGACCGATCCCGAGCAGGGAGGTCCGATGTTGTCCGTCAGCCCCGAACTGAGGGCCAGTTACTCATCTATTTTCCAGTTATATGGGCTCGGCAAAAATGTGTCGACTTCATTTAATCTGCATTGAACGATCCAAACCAGGAGCCCAGGCTGTCTATTTCCGCAGAGTTGAAATGGAAGACCAACCAACAGGTCACGTGAGGCTGCGTGCCGCAGATCCGCCCCGCCCTCCGCTTTGTGACGGAGGATCAAGTGGAGTGTTGATAACAAGGTTAACATGAATAATATCAGGAACGATCGGCTTCATTTATGAGGAGCATTTGATGTCTCCGGACCTGTGCTCGATGGAGTTCAGAGGGACGGTGGGGGGTTGTGAGGGCGATGTATGATTAAGTAAACATTCCGAATGCTAAAAAGCCTGGATACAGTGTACATGGAGAGGATCTTTCCATTAGACGGAGAGTCTGTAATCTGACAGCACCGTCTCAGAATAAAAATGCCTCCTGTTAAAATTCAGCTGAGAAAAATCTTTCGGCCAAAAGGTGTCTGAAGTGTGGAATCTGTTGCCGCACAGTTTGGTTGAGGCTGCCGTTCGGGTATATTTATGAGGGAGATTAATACACTAAAGATTGTTAAGTAGCTACAGGGTTACAGGAGGAAGGCAAGAATATGGTGTTGAAATAAAAATCAACCATGGTTGAATGGTGGGCAGACCAGATGGATCGAATCATCTAATTCTGTTCCTGTGTCTTATGTCTTACCATGATTGAATGATGGCTCCTTCTTATCCCATATCGTTTTGTGGCGTGTGTGGGACAGTGGTTCAGTCAGGAGAAAGTTTGGTGAGTCTCATTTACTGAAACACTGTTCTTTAGACATTACATACCTGTACAGTGGAAGGTTGGAAATAGCTGGAGTGAGACTGAACATGCCCAGAAGTACCAATTATGCCTCTGTCAGACCCGTTTGCAATCACTCCAGGTCTGGTGATGTGCTTCCAGCAGCCCAGCCCTTTGAAACTACTCCCATTCTGTGGAAGTCGAATCTGGATCAAGTCACTGAGAGACTGTATAAGTACAAACTCTATTTGAAGCATCGGGCTTACTCAGTTAGTCGCTCAAACAGGCACAGTCGATGACTGTTCCCGCCCAATCCACTAACTGACTAACAATACCCCTTACACCACAGATATATCCATCCAGATACCCTCCACACAAGACATGTTGGAGCCAAAGTTATTTACTACATGACAAGCTGGAGCCCCTAAAGACAGAGTACAAAACAGTCATAATGGCTTACACACACAAAACAGACTGAAGCTGTCCTATCTCTAGATGTGAATGTGCAAGGAGATAATCATCCTGAAACCCTAGCTAGCTACCTGCAAGAAGAAATATGGCTCAGCATGGCTTAGCACATCTGTTGATTATCAGCAGTTTCTTTCAGAAAAACAGGTTGCTATTTTTTTAACAAAGTGTTAACCCTTTTACACATTTTATCATTCCCTCCTTTTGATCATTACATGATCAACAAAGCAGTGATTTTTTTTTGCAGCGAAAGCAAATGAGTACAACATTGACTTATCAGTGGGAAAAAACAGTGTACAACAGTATTTATAACAATGATATGGACAACTATTAGGTCATAATACAATATCCTGCTCCATGTATTAATGAACAGACCTTCAAAGACCACCACTTCGATCCTTCAGTGAACCGATGTAAATCATGCCCTACTTTCTATCTAGATGCTATCAATCACCTTGGCAGTGTGCTTGGAGAGGGATGTAATGTTAGTAGATTCATCAGGGATATAGGTGCAGCATTCTGTGTCAATAATAGCACAGGTTCCCCCTTTCTCAGCTGGGATAAAGTCTAAAGCCTTACAATTTTGTAGGACTGTTTGCCAGATTGCAATCATTTCAGTAGATATTTCTGTTACTTGGGACTGTGTTTCTGTCAGGGCCCCTGCAGTGTTGTGGCCAGCTCCTCAAGAGCTGTAGGTAAATTGATTGTCTCTCGTGAATTCCTGGCTACTCCATAGGTGAGAAAAGCGATCATCCAAAAGCACTCAATCTGTTATTTCTCTCTGCTGCTGGGCAGCTGCAACTAAGACCAGGACTCATGTTTCCCAATGTAGGAAGTTCCATTTGATGGGAACTTGAGATACCATCCCTCAAAACACTGACAGCCACTGTCATCTCTGACTGGACCGCAGTTCCTCACCTCACTTCCCCGGGTGTTATTTGAGAAATCCCAGGCTTAGAGTTCCTCACTCTGATTGAGCAGGATTACTGACATTGGAACCTCAGTTTTACCATGCTGTGGAATTTCAGCACAAACCCAGCAGGCCCCTAGTTCTACCTGTTTGGCAGAGGTCTGACAGAGAGACAGAAAGGTGGTGACATGGGGCCACAAATATTGTTTGAGCAATAAGGCAAAACACAAAGACCACTATCAACGAATACATTTTCCTTCAGTCCGAGAGAGCCCTTCTACTCAGTTCCTTCTGTAACACATTTTCAGTCCATTCAATGTGTCCATCGAGATTGCCCCTTCGGTTTCACAGCCGTGGGAGTGGTCAGTAACACCTGATATGGTCCTCTCCACTGAGGTCAGAGTTTTCCTCAATCCCAGTTCTTGATTAGGACAAAATTCCCATGTTTTGTGGTGGGATAGTCATTCTCTCTGTGGGGTAGTTCTCTTCCTTGTAAGCCTGTTGTACCTGTGAATGTAATTCTTGGAAAGGTTTGGTTAGTAGGCATACATATTTCCCAATCTCTTCCCTTCGGGTATGCATATCCAATTTTGCTGGTAGACTTCTGGGAACAATGGCACACAAAGTCTTAGTCCCCAGGGTGTCTTCATGGGCCGTCCATGAATGATTTCAGCTGGTGATAACCCTGTTTTCCCCAGTGGGGTAACCCTCATGTGGAATCAGGCTAATGGTCGTACCTTCAAACAAGTGAGTCCAGTCTCCACTGTTAGTCTGGCCACTTTACTCTTCAGAGTGCTATTGGCTCTTTCCACTATGCCAGCAGCCTGTGTGTGGTGTACACAGTGGAATTGTTGCTTGATAGCTAGTTCGTTTAGTACCCCTTTGTTTAATTTCACCACAAAGTGTGGGCCATTGTGAGAGAGCATCTCTGGCAGGCCTTACTTGGGAATTATTTCCCATAATAATATCTTCACAACAGACATAGCAGTATTATTGGTAATTGGAATAGCTTCAATGCATCTACTAAACACATCTATAATAACTAAGCAGTATCTATAGCAATGTACTCTAGGCAATTCAATAAAATCCACTTGTAGACATGAAAAAGATCCACCTGGCAAGGGTGTCATACCCGATGTGCAGGGTACAGGTTTCCAACCATTTCCTCCTTTCCCAGGTGTGTCAAATCATGTATATGATCGACCAATATTGGTAAAAACTGTATAGGAACACAAACCTGTCCCTTTGGAGTAATCCAAAAAGCTAGGTTGGTTCTTTCTGGCACCCCATCTGGGACCACAATTTGCGCTCCTCCTCAGAGATGTCCCCATGAAAAGAATGTACCTCCCGCATGTCTGGCAACGTGTTCTGCTTAAGTCACAGAGGGTTGCCTGATGGGAACCCGAGGAGACTACAACTACTAGGATTGTGCCGCACTTTTCGCTGTCTCTTCCGCTAAAGCATTGCATTTAGTGACCTAGTCAGACATGCAGGTGTGGGCCGCTCATTTAATAACAGCCAAAGCTCGAGGTAGCTGTAGAGCGGTGTGTAAGTTG
Source organism: Hypanus sabinus (assembly GCF_030144855.1). NCBI lineage: Eukaryota > Metazoa > Chordata > Chondrichthyes > Myliobatiformes > Dasyatidae > Hypanus > Hypanus sabinus. Next base: position 180,851 of record NW_026781240.1, on the reverse strand, counting down.
TTTACAAAGGTGGCATTACTAATGGGGGTGGCCAGAGGAAGACAGGAATCCCCATGTTCCCAGAGAGCCCCGTAGTCATGTACAATCCCAAATGCATAACGGGAGTCTGTGTAAACGTTCCCACTTTAGTCTGTTGCTGGGATACAGGCACGAGTCAGAGCAAACAGCTCAGCCTTCTGGGCAGAGACAGCTGCTTCAAAAGAGGCCTGTTCAATTACTTCACTGTCCGTCACTATTGCATCGTTTCCCTGCTGGATCCACAAAAGAGCTTCCATCCTCATAAAAAGTTTCCTCAGGCTAGAGGGGGTATTGCGGAATGGATGGGAGAGTCTGTCCTCCTTTCATGGTGATCTGTATGGGGGGCAGTTGGTGCAGTCAACTTCATTTTGTCTGAAATTGAGCAGAGATTGTGTGCAATGTCTTGGGTTCAGTCAATATTAAAAGAGAGTCTTACCAGATGTCCTGTCTTCACCTCAAAGTCCTTCCAGTATCGGAGTTGGCCCACGGCCAAGTCTTGCCAGTCTCCCTCGCTGCTGGAGGCTTGTTTCCTCAGGGTGAAGGCAAGGAACTCTGGGCTCTTTGACTTGAACCCAGGGCAAACCCTAACGATGGTACGGGGAGCCACCAGTCCTGTCTGTCACAAAAGGAAATCCGGAACTTCGGCCAGTAAAGTGCTGCCCTCTTTTCCTTAATCCTGTCCAATCACCATGACTGGGAACTTCTCTCGCTCGAGGGGTGCATAATATTGGCTTTCCTCAATGAGCACCCCATAGGGTCATAGCACAGAGTCACATGAGGGTCAGCCGCTGAAGGAAGGGGTTCAAACGCGGTGGAGTCCAGATTAAGTGCCCACCACTGGGGATTCAGAAACTGGAGAAGCTGTCGGTTGGTCTCTAGTCCCAGGGTGATGCCCTTATCTGTGTCTCCACTACTCCTGTCCTCCACAATCAGCTCCTTTGTTTTTGTGATAATGAGGGAGAGTTTGTTTTCTTGATACCAGTCAGATATTGTTCAGACCTCAGACAGAGTCAGCAATCAAATGGTTGAGTATGGTGCGATGAATGTGCTGAGCTGTGTATATCACAATGCAAGAAGCATTGTAGGAAAGCCAGATGAGCTCAGGACAGGGAATTATGATATTGTAGCCATTATAGGGACTTGGTTTCACCCAACAGGTGGAGGGATTTAGAGGAACAAATTTGCAGAGCGATCACGGACCATGCCAAGAAACAAAGGTTGAGATTGTAAGCGATTTTAACTTTCCATATATTGACTGGGACTCACATACTGTAAAAGGATTAGATGGGGTAGAGTTTGTCAAATGTGCCCTTAATTGGTACGTAAAATTCCTGATGTAGAAGTGTGCAATAAGCTGTTCAGCAATGATCAGGGCTGGTGACAGAAGTTAGTGATCATAATGCCATGAAATTCAAAATAAAGATGAAAAAAGAGAGGTCTGGACCATGGGTTGAGATTCTTTATTGGATAAAGGTCAATTTTGATGGTATCAGAAAGGATCTGACAAGTGTGGATTGGGACAAGCTGTTTACTGACAAAGGAGTACTTTGTAAGTGGGAGGCCTTCAGAAGTGCAATTTTGAGGATATGGTGTTTGTATGTGCCTAACAATGTAACAGTTGAAACGTAACTGGTGCAGGGAATCTTGGCTTTCTGGCTATATTGAAGCCCCGGATATTTTGTTCCTTTAAATGCCTCAGACTTTGGGTGCTACCAAGACTCATTAATCATCATCCATGCCCTGAGCTCATCTGAACATTTTCATTGTCTTCTGTTGGTTTCTAGCTTCCCAATAGATTTTGCTCTTTTGTTTGCCCTCTCTTTGGCTTTTATGTTGGCTTTAGCTTCTCAATTCAACTATGGTTGTGTCCTCCTGGTTTCCAATGCTTTCACTTCTTTGGGATATGTCGATCACTCAGCTGCCGAATTGCTCCCAGAAACTCCAGCCATTGCTGCTCAGTTGTCACACCAACCTTTTCCCTTCCAAACAAGTTTGTCCAGCTTCTCTGTCATAGAATAATGGAGACGTTCAAAATGGAAACAGGCCATTTAGCCCATCTAGTCAATGCCAAAAAAACATTTAAGCTGTCTATTGCAACTAACTGCACCGAAACCATCACCCTCCATACACCTACCATCCAGGCTTCCATCAAAACCTCTTTGAAATGGTGAAACCGAGCTCGTATTCACCACGTGCTGACATGTCATTGCACACTCACGACCATTTCAGTAAAGAGCTTTTCCATATGTTCCCATTAAATTTTCACCTTCCCCACTTACCCATGACCTCTGGTTGCCATCCCACCCAACCTCAGTGGAAAAAGCTGCTTGCATTTACCCTATCTATACCCTCATAATCGTGTATACTTCTGACAATTTCCCAAAGCTATGTATAATGTCCTTGTTTATGTTTAGAGCCTTTTTTACGTGTATAGGATGATGAAGGGCATTGATCATGTGGATAGGCAGAGGTTTATTCCCAGGGCTGAAATGGCTAACACGAAGGGGCATAGTTTTATGGTGCTTAGAAATAGATACCGAGAGGATGTCAGGGGTAAGATTTTTACCCAGAGAGTGGTGGGTGCGTGGAACACACTGCAGGCTATTTGTGTGAGAGTATTTCAGTTACAGTGGGGCCAGGAGCCCGTGCTGCTCAGCAGGAACAGGGAGCAATACCAATGGCGAGAGTCAAACTGAGCCAGGTCACAGATTGGAGATGGGAGAGATGCCCCATTCTTAAAGAGACAGGAAGAGCATCAGAGAGTTTGATGGTCATTCCAGATACCAGCACTGTGCCCAGTTAGAAGATGATTTCTCTCTCCAACTTGGGTTGACCTTCACTGTAAGAGTGTGTTGCCAGATCACACCGTGACAACTCAAGTGATCTCATATGAAAAGTTGCCCCACACACATTGATGGATTTTGTAAATCTTTTTACAGGCTAAAAACAAGGAATTTATCTACGGGAATTTCGAACACAACATGCCAATTTTGCTGTCTCTGTCCAGATATTTAAGAAGTGGAGCAAGGGATTCACTCGATCATCCTTCCTGCTCAGGCTGTGGGGAGGGATTCACTTGGTCATCTGACCGACTGGCAAAGCGGAAATTTTACACGGGGAGAGGCCGTTCATTTGCTCAGACTGTGAGAATGGATTCAGTGGGTCTTCTCAACTGAATGTACATCAGCAAGTTCACACTGGACAAGGCCATTCACCTGTTCTGTGAGTGAGAAGGGATTCAGTCGTCTTCCCACCTGTGGACACACCAGTCAGTTCACACTGGGCAGAGGCTGGTCATCTGCTGAATTTGTGGGGAAGGATTCACTCGGTCATCTGACTTCATGGCTCACCAGCGAGTTCACACTGAGGAGAGGCCGCTCACCTGCTCAGACTGTGGGAAGGGATTCACCTACTCATCCCAACTGAAGATACATCAGCGAATTCACACTGGAGAGAGGCCATTCACCTGCTCAGACTGTGGGAAGGGATTCACACAATTAGCTGGCCTACAAGCACACCAGTCTGTTCACACTGGGGAGAGGCCGTTCAACTGCTCAGACTGTGGGAAGGGATTCACACAGTTAGCTAACCTACAAGCACACCAGCGAGTTCACACTGGGGAGAGGCCGTTCACTTGCTCAGACTGTGGGAAGGGATTCAATTCATCATCTAAACTGAAAGTACATCAGCGAGTTCACACTGGGGAGAGGCCATTCACCTGCTCAGACTGTGGGAAGGGATTCACACAGTTAGCTAACCTGCAAGCACACCAGTCAGTTCACACTGGAGAGTGGCCGTTCAACTGCTTAGAATGTGGGAAGGGGTTCATTCGGTCATCTCAACTGAAGGTACATCAGTCAGTTCACTCTGGAGAGAGGCCATTCATCTGCTCAAACTGTGGGAAGGGATTCACTTTGTCATCTCAACTGAAGGTACATCAGCGAGTTCACTCTGGGGAGAGGCCGTTCACCTGCTCAGACTGTGGGAAGGGATTCACACAGTTATCTGGCCTGCAAGCACACCAGTCAGTTCACACTGGCGAGAGGCCGTTCAACTGCTCAGACTGTGGTAAGGGATTCACACAGTTATCTAGCCTGCAAGCACACCATTCAGTTCACACTGGCGAGAGGCCATTCACCTGCTCAGTCTGTGGGAAGGGATTCACTCTATCATCTTGCCTACTGACACACCAGTCAGTTCACACTGGAGAGTGGCCATTCACCTGCTCAGACTGTGGGAAGGGATTCACTCGGTCATCTCAACTGAAGGTACATCAGCGAGTTCTCACTGGGGAGAGGCCATTCACCTGCTTGGACTGTGGGAAGGGATTCACTTCGTCATCTCAACTGAAGGTCCATCAGCGAGTTCACACTGGGGAGAGGCCGTTCACTTGCTCAGACTGTGGGAAGGGATTCACACAGTTAGCTACTCTACAAGCACACCATTTAGTTCACACTGGGGAGAGGCCATTCAACTGCTCAGACTGTGGGAAGGGATTCACTCGGTCATCTCAATTGAAGGTACATCAGCGAGTACACACTGGGGAGAGGCCATTCACCTGCTCAGACTGTGGGAAGGGATTCACACAGTTAGCTGGCCTACAAGCACACCAGTCAGTTCACACTGGGGAGAGGCCGTTCACCTGCATATTCTGTGGGAAGGGATTCACTCAATCATCTCAATTGAAGGTACATGAGCGAATTCACACAGGTGAGAGGCCATTCACCTGCTCAGACTGTGGGAAGGGATTCACTCGGTCATCTCGCCTACTGACACACCAGTCAGTTCACACTGGAGAGAGGCCGTTAACCTCCTGTTAATGTGGGAATGTATTCACTCAGTCATCTAACCTTATGTAACTCTCACTCCGGCTAGCAGCTTAATATAGGGGGTGATAGCCCCCTAGCTCGGCCAAATGTGTGTGGATGCTGCGCCGCGTCCCCTGTTACAAATCAATACCCCAAAATAACAAACAGTACACAAGATGTGATTCATAATTCTTACTTTGACTATAGGGTTAGTAAAGTAAAAAAAAGGGCCCACTCTCCCCATTTGTGGCTTCTCATCTCTCCACAGCAAAAGCCCATGAAATTCTCTCATTCAGACTCACAAGAAAGAACATTTCTGTCATTGGATAGCGCAGCACTCCAAAACCCTGTTATCTCTATTTGTATCCTAAACATTGCTGCTGCAGAGAAACCACTACCTCAGCAGTGAAACATTACAGAGAGGTCATTACATTAGCAGTGAAACCTTACAGTGTGTTACACTTACAACACACTACCGGATTCACACAGGGGAGAAAGTTTCAATAAGCTTCATGCTGGATATTTGTCCATCACCATTGCTGAATGCTATTTTGAGAGTGATTGTAAGTGTTGAACTCTGCAATTATTGCTGCTGCTCACCACACCCAGTTCTGCACCCTGGTCACTGGGCATGGGAGGAGTTTCTTCTGCTGCATATTCACCTTTAATGGGACTAGATCTGTGACAAATGAATCAGTTCTATCTTAAGCACTGTCTCTGTTACTTAGTGAATTTATAACACACCTAGAGTACAGTAGAGAGTCAACTCAGGCCGGCTGAACCCTGCCAGTGATTCTGTTCCACAACAGATCTTTCAAATCCTCCCCTGATGTTCACCTCTCACTCTCCCTGGGATGAGGTCCAAATAGTCATCACTCTGTGGGTGAATATGTTTCCCTTGAATTTCCTGCAGACTGAAGAAGTCGAGCTGACTGCGCATCTGTCTGAGATGTTCTTTGCCCCTCTAATCTCTGGGCTGAGGAAGAATGACATTGGGAGTTAACCTCCTTAATCACGACTCATGTCCACATTATGGGTCACTTTCCCCACTTCTAAAATGTTGTTAGCGAACACCACTGTCCTCTAAAGACTGAAAGCAGAGTGGGAAGTCATCAATTGGATTTTCAACGAAGCTGGGTCAGAAACCAGAGGCAGGTCTGCACAGAGCAGAGTTTGGGGCCCTGGACGATGTTCGGGGTAAGAACGTACGATGAGGAGAGGGGATTCAGCAACAGGGCATGTCAACGAATGACATTTGGAAGCAGATTGACAGAGAAAGTAATTAGGTTATCTGACTGACGACACAAACACTACCTGTGGTGAGGTGTTCCACTGGTTGAGGAACATGAGTGTTAGGAATGGTTTTATCTATTGGGGGAGTTGTTCCTGCTTGTTTATCCTGTAATATTATAACCAGATGGATTGACCTATCTGAAATAATGTATTGATGATCATATAATTTGCAAGATTTTGGCTCTAAAACTGGATCAGGCTTAAATTTATGGTGTTTTCATGAGGTGATGGAGGGCATTCATGAGTTTGTATTTTAAAGCAAGATTTTGGTGAATGATATTTTCCACTTGATTGTACCAGCGTAAGTAATCAGATTGAGTTAAACTCATGCAGGATCCTAGAAAGTGTTGGACTGTGTCTGGTTTCTCTTGGCCTTTTCTGCACTTACTGCCTTGTTTGTTTGTATTTCATGAAGTTTCGATTTGTTTTACTTTTGTTACCCACCTCGTCCTGTATTTCCGCAAGGAACTCCTCTGTTTCTGGGAAGAAGTCTCCAACTCTCAGTCAGGTGCTCGATGCTTCCTTGTCACCATCTCGTCTGCTCAGCTCATTGGGATGTCTCCCATGGAGGGTCATACACATTTCACTGGTTAATGTTTGCTTCCAGAGTGATGATTTATTTTTCTGAGCCAGCTTGTCATTTAAGTTTTAAGGTCTGTATTTCTTATCATAATTGCATATACACACATGGAGTCAGTTCAGTTCCTCCGCCATATCCTTATCTCCATTTACAATTTCTCCAACATCATTTTCTTTCGGTCCTATATCTACCTCACCTGTTTTTACTCCTTATATACTTGAAAAAGATTTTAGTATCCTTTTTGATATTATTTGCTATCTTTCTTTCATAGTTCTTCTTTTCTCTATTAATGACCATACTTTTCTTTCGTAAGTTTTTAAAAAAACTTCCCAATCCTCTGTCTTCACACTAAGTTTTGCTTCCTTGTATGCCCTATGCTTTGCTTTTACTTTGGCTTTGACTTCTCTTGTCAGCCACGGTTACATCCTTTATCCATTCGAAAACTTAGTTTTCTTTGGAATATATCTGTCTTGCACTTTACTCACTTCTCGCATAAACTCCAGCCGTTGCTGCTCTGCCGTCCTCCCTGCTAGTGTCCCTTTCCAGTCAACCTTGGCCAGTTCCTCTCTCATGCTACTGTAATTTCCTTTACTCCACTGAAATACTGACACATCTGATTTTGGCTTCTCTTTCTCAAATTTCACAGTGTACTCAATCATGTTGTCATCACTAAGGGTTCCTTCACTTCCATCTCTCTAATTACCTCTGTTTCATCACACAATACCCAATCCAGTACAGCCGATCCCCTAGTGGGCTCAACAACAAGCTGTTCTAAAAAGCCATCTCGTAGACATTCTAGAAATTCTCTTTCTTGAGATCCAGTGCAGAACTGATTTTCCCAATCCACTCTTCCAGTAGCGATCTGATTTTCCCAATGATTTTCCTTGCTTTTGACCCCCTGTCAAAAGTTCTGCTAGTGTGAATAGATCAGCGAGTAAAAGACGACCTGATTTCCAAAAGGCGTAAAGTTAGAGATGACACATTTCTTTAATATTTAAGCAAGATTACATTTTTATTTCAATCTATTACAGTTTCAAAATAACAAAAAAAGGAAAAGGGCCAGAAGCAAATGTTTGGGCGCCCTACATTTTCAGTAGCACCCCCTTTGGCAAGTATCACAGCTTGCAGACACTTTTTGTAGCCAGCTAAGAGTCTTTCAATTCTTGTTTGGGCAAATTTCTGGGTTCAGACATTAGTAGCAATGTACTAACTGTGGAAATTACAAACCACAAAATTATTAGAATCACAGAGCCAAGCAGCAATGAAACAGGCCTATCAGCCCTTCTAGTCAATGCTGACCTGTTTTTGTTGTTACTGCCCATTTCCAGCTACCTGCATCAGAGCCTCCATACACCTCCCACCCACGTCCTCACCCAAATCCCTCTTTAGTGTCTAAATCAAACCCACATCCTCCACTTCCACTGGCAGCTCATTCCACACTCTCACCAACCTCTTCACCAAAGTGAAGAATTCCCCTTCAGATTCCCTGAAAATAATTCACTTTCACACGGAACTTATGTGAAATGTCAGGATGGGAGAGTGGACGGGGCAGAGAGGGAAGACAGTAAAGGGAGGGGTGGTTGAATGTGGAGAGGGAAACAGAGCGGAGTGTTTATACTTAATATTTTTTGAGAAAAATTAATCGTTTTAACTTGCTGCAAAGCTACTCTCCATATCCTATATATTCTTAACCAGATTACTGATCCAGATGACAAGTAGCAATGGTTGATGTTCAAAGTAAATTTTATTATCAGAGTACATAACTTTTATATAGTCAGATACCACATAAAACCCTGAGATATCTTTTCCTACAAGAATACTTAGCAAATCTTTAGAATAGTAACATGATCGATGAAAGATCAAGTAGAGCACAGAATTCAACCAACTATGCAAATCCAAATATAATTAAATATCAATGAATAATGAGAGCAATGGGGTGTAACCCTGGGGAACCTCACTGGGCTCGGGCCTCGAGTCCAATAAACAGCCTCCCACCATCACTCTCTGCTTCCTACCATCAAGACAACTGTGCATCCAGTTAACCAGCTCTCCCTGGACCCCGTGTGATCTGACTTTCGACAGCAACTTACCATGCTGAACCGTATGAAAGAACTCACTGATGCCCATATCGGCCACGATCCTGGGACAGAGATGTCACCGATCAGAGGGCATGGATTTAAGCAGAGGATGAAGTGGTTCAGAGGGATCTGAGGAGGAGATTTCTCACTCAGAGGGTAGCTGAAATCTGGAACTCACTGCCCGAGGTGGTGGTGGAGGCAGGTCCCTTCACAACATTTACGAAGAGGATGAGCATTGAAACTGCCGAGATACAGTCGGCTGTGAACCAAGTGCTGATAAATGGGACCAGGGTAGACAGTGAGTGGATGGTCAGAATAGGTATGGCCGGCAATGGCCTGTTTCCGTGCTGTTTGATCCACCACTCCGGACATGGTAAATTACCGATGGTGGCACCGCAAGGCATTGATTGCAAAACTCCACACCCCTCTCCAACCTAAAATAATCCAGTCTGAACCCCTTTGTCACCATTGGAAGAATCTGTTTCTGTCAAGGTAGCATTGAGATTGGTCACTTCTGCTAAATAACTGGCAATTGATGAAGTTCCTGTGTCTTCCATTAATGTTGCTGCCTTTCAGCAAAACTAACCCTCTCACAGTGTCACAATCAGTGATTAAATCCCGCACCAAACACTGTGCTATCAACCCTGCACTTGATCCATCTCACTGAGGTTCTGTAGACACAAACCCTGCCCTCTGCATATGTGATCAAATCTCCCCTGCTTCTGACATTTCAAATACCCTCAGAATGGTTTTCTGATTCAGTCTGAAGGTTACGGTACATTCAGCTCATTGTCAGACCTGACAAACCATGTCTTCCCACAGCTGGTTCCACCTGTTGGTGTGTCCTCTTTCCTCCACCTCCAGGGAAGCTGCATCTCCACACAAACTCCTCACTTGAGACGACTGTCTATACCCGTGACAAAGGAAATAACATCTCTGTCACTCTATTCCAGCTGCTACCATCATAACAGCATAAAAGCCAGGACCAACAGGCTCTGGGACAGCTTCTTTCACCAGGCCATCAGACTGATGAACTGACGCTGACTTGAATGTACTCTATATTACATTGTCTGTTTTAATTATTATAAACTCTTATAAATTACTATGATTGCACTTTGCACATTTAGATGGAGACATACTCCTCATGAATGTATGAAACAAAGTCAATTCAATTCAATTCCTGATTCTGTGCCTGACCTGCTCGCCTCTGGGTATCCTCCGTCAACAAGCTTCTTCCTCAGTCACCTTCTGTGAGTTCACACAAACAAAAAATAAATAAATAAAATGATCTATTAGACAGCTCCTGTACCCCTTTACCCCTGAACATGTTCTTCTGTTAAAACTCTGTCCTGAGCCCCTTCCTGATTCCCTTTCCCTTTCAGACTCCCGATATGCCAGCATATCCGAATTAAGGAATGTAAGGACATTTATACCTCACAGGAGGATGTAGAAACCCGTGTCCCCTGATGCAAGGGTCACTGACACACCCTCCCCCTTCCCAATCTGCACTCGCAGCCCATGACGGAGACAGCTGTCCTGGACTCTGGGGCTCTGTAACACACAATCTTGTAACTCATAATCTTGTGAACAGCAAGCTTAGACAGTCATTAATATGAAGAGAGAATTGTTTCCTGAAAGGACACGCGAGCTAAGCTGTCTGATCCAGTTCACCAGATCATCCCTTGTTTACAACTTAGTTTGTCTCGGTACCCTCCTCCCTGTATCACGGAATGTCCAATCATCCCACTTTCTCGCAACAGAACCCAACACGCTTACAACCCCACGCCCACGCTCCACTGATAACCTCTACCCACACACACGGACAGATCCCCTTCACCCCTTGGAGAACCACAAGGAATTGATCCCACAGCCCGGGCTCGGTCGCAAAGTTAAAACCGGGGCTGAGGAGTGCCTGGAGCCCACAGCCACCCGGCAGAGCTTGGGCCAGGCCCTTTCTCACTGCTACCGGCCCCCGATTTACACAAACCCGACATCGGCCCCGGCCCACCGCCGCTCGGAGTTGCGAGGCTTAGTGTCGGCAGCGCGCCTGCGCGTCTCCCTCTGCTCAAGACACTGGCCGGGGGTCCCCACAGCGCCACCACTGGCCGGAGCCGGAGGGACAGTGCAGAGAGCTCGGCCGTTCGGCTGTTTCACGGGGACACGCCGAACTCTCCATCAACTCCATCCAGCTGGAATGTAATGACCAACAAATATAATTCCTGTCAGCGATTAGCCGTCTGAGTGATTCGATGACTTTTAGAGGAAGGGGTATCCATGGTCCACATTGTCAGGCTGTTAGTTTACCAGGATACAAAGACGCTGCCTGAGGAACTCAGTGGGTCGGGCAGCATCTGTGGAGGGAAATGGACCGTCAACATTTCGGGCCGAGACCCTCCCTCTGGACTGAGAGTAGACGGGAAATAGTCAGAGAAAAGAGGAGAGGGGTGGGGATGGGGCAAGAGCTGGGGAGTGAGAGGTGGATCCAGGTGAGGGGGGAGGTGGAAGGTGGAAATAGTGACAAGGGTGGGAAGTAAGTGGTTGGACCAACACGGTGCTGCAGAAGATGGAAATTAATTCCACAGAGGATTAACAAAGAGGTTAGAGAGTATTTGTTATAAAGCGTGCAATGAAGATGCACCAGACTAATCCCTGGAGTGGTGGGGTCATCATATGAAGAAAGATCAAATGCATTAACTCTTTCATTTAGAGAAGCGAGGACTGAGAGGTGAACACACTGAAATGCACAACATCATTCCCGGTTGAACCAGGGATCCCAGTCTCTGAAACATGGATGGACTGAACGGGACTGAGATGAGGGGAAATGTCTCCACTCTGAGGGTGGTGAATGTTTGTAAATCCCCACCACAGAGGGTGGTGAAGACTCAGTGATCGTCCTCACATAAAACAGAGAAAAGCAGATGTGTGGAGACCGAGGGGAATCGAGGAAAAGAGGATCGGGCAGAAGTTTGTGGCTAAGAAGGGAGAGCAGCCGCCATTTTGTTGATGTTAGAAGGGCTGAATGGCCTCCTGCTGCTGTTTCTCACTTAATGATTCAGTGAGGCCGGAGGAATGTGAATAGAAATTAGTGTTTACTGACATAGACTGATTTAAATGAAACCTGCACATTTCCGGTTTGGGTCTGAGTTCAGTTTCTGACTGGGATGGGAATCGAAACTCTAACTCTGAGCGCTCTGTGACCTAGGGCTGGAGGGAACGGGACCGGGGAAGATATGGTGGGAAAAACTAAATACGTATCTGGTTTAAATTTGGAAATAATATAGCGAAATAATAAAATAATGTGGGAAATGCGGCGGTGGGAAGGGCAGGGTGTGAAGGGCGAGGAACAGTCAACGGGTGACTTGAGAGACCCTCCACTCGTCACGTGATCCCGTTTTACCGCAGATCGGAAGCATCTTCGGGTTTGTTTCCGAGGCCCCGCCCACCGCCTGATGACGCAATTAGCACATTGCGCATGCTCACATTCCCGGGCTTGGCAGTGCTGTTTTTTCGTTCTTTGTGAAACCGGGTCGGTGGTGAGATCGGGATGGGGAGTGGGTTCTCGGCCCCTTGGACGGGGAGCCGGAGACGGATTATTCTCTGCGGGGCAACACCAACAATTTTCCTTCGGTGAGTATTGAAGCCGGTTCCGATCGGGGAGTTCTGACGTTGGGTAGTGAGTTAACTTTCCTGAACTCAAACAAAGAAATTCTGCAGTTGCTGGAAATGCGAGCAACGCGCACAAAATGCTGGAGGAACTCAGCAGGCCGGGCAGCATCTAAGAAAAGAGTACAGTCGACATAACCGGCCGAAACCCTTCGGCAGGATTGGAGAATAAAAGGTGGGGGTGGGGAAGGGAGAGAGAAACAGAAGGTGATCGATGAAACCTGAAGGGGGAGGGGATGAACTTTCCCGGACTGGCGGCCTCGCCTCGCTTCCTTCACAGAATCTGCCGGGGTCGGTTCGGTTTGAAGGTCTCACAAGGTCTCTGAGATGAGCCGCCGCTCAGCCCCTGTTGTTCGGGTCCTATTAGCAGGATGACGTAAACATATTTCTATACTGTTACTGACAGAGAATCGTATAATTTGTGTCCCGTGTGTTATCTGAATAGACTTGCCTGTGATGCTGCTACAAGTCAGTGTTTCTCTGTACCTGTACCTTCCCGTACTTGTGCACTTGGCAATAAATTCAACAGGACCTGAGAAATCTCAGTGAGATTTGATTAGTGATGATCATCTTCGCAGCTCGGTCGGTGGAATGTAAAGAGACAGTACACTGATAAATGCAAAACCCTGAATAGTGTTGATGATCAGAGGGATCTTGGAGTCCCTGAAAGCGACCGCACAGATTGATCTGCACAGATTAAGAAGGCAAATGGTGTGGTTCTCTTTATCATTGTGTTCAAAAGTCTGGAAGTTGTGTTGCAGCTTTATAAGATTAATTAGGCCACATCTGGAGTGTTTCATACAGTTGTGGTCGCTCTCGTTCTCTGAAGCATGTCGGGGCTTTGGAGAGGGCGCAGAAGAGGTTTACCAGGACACTGCCTGGAATAGAGGGCATGAGCTATAACGAGAGGTTGGACAAACTTGAGTTGTTTTCTCTGGAGACGTGCCGGCTGGGATGAGACTGAATAGACGTTTATAAGATTACCAGAGGATTAGAAGCAGTGTCTCAGAAAGGCAGCGTCCATTATTAACGAACTCCAGCACCCAGGGCTGCCCTTTTCTGAAAGTTATCATCAGAGAGAGAGAGAGGTACAGAAGCCTGAAGGCACACACTCAGTGATACAGGAACAGTTTCTTCCCCTCTGCCATCTGATAGCCAAATGGACATTGAACCCTTGAACACGACCTCAATATAAATATATAATATTTCTGCTTTTTGCATGATTTTTAATTTATTCATAGAATAATTGAAACCTACAGAACAGTACAGGCCCTTTGGCCCACAAAGTCGTGCTGACATGTCCCTACCTTAGAAATTACTATAGTTACCCATTGCCCTCTATTTTTCTAAGTTAGTTTTTCTCCAGTGCCGCCAGGTACCTATACAAAAATCTCCGAAAAGACCCTATTATGCCCACCTCCATAAACATTGCCGGCAGCCCATTACACCACTCTCCACCAATCTCTGACCAAAAAAAAAACTCACCCCTGATATCTCCTCTGTACGTACTCCCCAGCACCTTAAACCTGTGCCCTCTTGTGGTAACCAGTTCAGCGCTGGGAAAAAGCCTCTGACTATCCACATGATCAATGCCTCTCATAAACTTATAAACTTCTATCAGGTCACCTCTCATCCTCTGTCGCTCCAAGGAGAAAAGGCCGAGTTCACTCAACCTATTCTCATATGGTATGCTCCCCAATCCAGGCAACATCCTTGTAACGTGCCGCTGCACCCTTTCTAAGGTTTCCACATTCTTCCTGTAGTGAGCACAGTGGAGTGTGACCAGGGTCCTATATAGCTGCAACAAAACCTCTCGGCTCCTAAACTCAATTCCACGATTAATAAAGGTCAATGCACCGTTTGTCGTCTTAACCACAGAGTCAACCTGCATAGTAGGTTTGAGTGTCCTCTGGACTCAGACCCCAAGATCCCGCTGATCCTCCACACTGTGAAGAGGCTTACCATTAATGCTATATTCTGCCATCATGTTTGACCTGATAAATTGAACAACATCAAACTTATCCAGATTGAAATCCATTTGCAACTTCTCAGCCCAGTTTTGCATCCTTTCGGTATCCTACTGTGACCTCTGACAGCCCTCCACACTATCCACAACACCCCCAACATTTGTGTCATCAGCAAATTTACTAACACATCGCTTCACTTCCTCATCCAAGTCATTTATAACAATCACGATGAGCAATGGTCCCAGATATACATATACTGTAATTCTTATTATTTTATTTTGTGTTTTCTTTTTCTTCTATATTATGTCTTGCATTGAAATGCTGCTGCAAAGTTAACAAAGTTTACACCACACGCCAGTGATAATAAACCTGATTATGAATCTGTGTGGACAGATAATATATTTTTCCTGGGGGTTGAAATGTCTAATACATTTAAGGTGAGAGGAAATCTGAGCGGCAAGTTTGTCTCTTTCCACAGAAGTGGTGGGTAGCTGGACTCTCTGCCTGGGGGGGGGGGGGGGGGGGGGAGACCCCACCAGTCACGTGATCCTGTTTGCCCCTCACATTTATCCACAGATGTAACTAACTCTTCGCGCATGCTCACTGTCTCCGGTTGGGTGGTGTTTTCCTTTCTGCTCAGTGCTGAAGCGAATCGTCTGCGGGATTGGGAAAAGGTCCTCCCCTCCTGGGTCAGGAAGCCAGGGATCAGATCACAGTCTGCGGGCCGAAGATATCGTTTTCCCATCAGTGAGTATTGAGACCGATCCCGAGTGGGGAGATCCAATGTTAGCCGTGAGTGCTGAACTGAGGGCCAATTACTCATTTATTTTCCTATTATCTGGGCTCTTCAAAAATATGTAGATGTCACTTAATCTGCATTGAACGATCCAAACCAGGAGCCCAGGCAGTTTATTTCCACAGAGTTGAAATGGGAGACCCACCAACAGGTCACATGAGGCTGTTTAACACAGATCTACCCCGCCCTCTGGTTTGTGACTCAAGATCATGTGGTGTGCGGTCAGAGTCCCCGGATGTGAGGTGATGCTTCCTCCATGTTGTGTTGGGGAATCTGATGTTGGCCACTGAGTCCCGTTAACTTCCCCCAACTTGTCTCACTTCCTGAGCCTCCTCGCATTTGTCTTTGAGCTTTTTGGCTGGTGGGTGAGGAAGGAGAATGCACCAGGTTGTGGGGATCTTTGATTTCACTACCTGCTTTCCTGAGGGACTGGGAAGTCTAGTGTGAGAATGGTTTCTGTGAAGTGCTGATCTGGACCAAAGGTCTCTGCTGTTCCTCGCAGTCACGGGCAGAGCAGTTACCATGAAAAGCATGAAGTGTCTGAATGGGAAACTTTCTATGGTGTGTTGATAACAATTTGGTGAGGGTTCAAAGTATATATGGCAAAGTTCTTGTTGTTTGTTCTAACTTTGTCATTTTAAGATCCTTTATACAGTAGTGTGTACTATTAATTTAGTATCTGTGTATTGCTGGAGAACCATAATTGATCGTCCTTGATTTCTTCTCCACCTCATTCTATCTGCTCATTCCCTGCCCATCTTGTTCAACCTCTGTCCAGTCTCTCTCCCACCAACTTCAGTGACATGCATCAACCATCTGGGTCAACCTTGGTCCACCCTGTATCACACCTCTTCAATGATATATATCGGCAATCATTCTTGGCTTCATTGTGAGGTATTCTTTTACACCTTCGGCCTCGCTGAGTTATTTCCAGAATCAGTTCTTGTCAGCTGGAAAACCAGAGGTTCATCAGGTACCAGTTCTGTTGTGCATTGGTGTGGGAGTGCTATTTTGTGAACTGTGACTGCCTGACACACTTCATCATATTACAGTCAGCAAAGAGTACTGGGAGGGTTTTGTTTGGCTCTAGTCCTGTGATCAGTGTTCCAGCCATATGGAACTGTCGGTGTTTTGGATTTGACTTTGGTTAGTGCTTCTACAGAAGGGGCTGGATGGATGTCCTTCTTCGAGCAGCTGGACATTGGTTGTGGGGAAATCCTGGATTAAACTACCCAGTGTGAGATGTGGGAACAAAGTGTGAGACTCTCAGGGTCGGTGAGTGGCAGATTAAGCTGTGTGAGCATGTGATGTTGGGTCCTGGGATATCAGTTTTTGATCCAGGTAAAGTGGACCCAGGGATCGAGCTGCTTGGGCTTGTGAGGTGTTGAGTGAGTATTTCTGGTCTTGGTTCAGATGTTTGTTTCTGGAGTTCCTTTGGAAGCAATGACTGTCAGTCTGAGGAGAGGATGTTCCCATTCCATCCTCACAGGGAGAGGCTGTGAGTAAATGGGCTGTTCCGTGTTTACAACAGTAGAGATAGACCCTGAGTTTGGTGTTCAAACTGTTCTTCGAAATCCCCCCCTCACTGTCTTCTGTCTGTCACTCGGTGGAAATCAGGCAGAATCCCAAGTTGCTGGAGATCTGCAATAAAAACTGAAAATGCTTGAAGTCATTCTGACAAAACATTATTACCCTGAATTGTAAAGTTTGTTCCTCTCCCAAAGCTGTTCCTTACCTGCTGAGAATTTCTGATAATTCTAGTTTCTTTTTATTACATTTACCTTGGAATGGTTTATATTTCCTGAAATTAACCTGGAAATGGAAATGGCACATTCTGTGCTAGTAGAAAAATAAAGAAATCTCAACTTACCCTGTAAATTATCCTGGTATCAATTTATCTCTTATTCCTGGAAATGTGTTCAGTACAATTGCTGCTAACATGGTTTACAAAAATAATCTCAGGAATAATCGGTTATGTATGAGGAGCATTTGATGGTTCTGAACCTGTGCTCAATGGAGTTCAGAGGGACGGTGGGGGTGGTGGGGGGATGTATGGTTAAGCAAACCTTCCGAATGCTGAAAAGCCTGGATACAGTGGACATGGAGAGGATGTTTCCATTAGACGCAGAGTCTGTGATCTGACAGCACTGTCTCAGAATGAAGATGCTTCCTTTTAAAACTGAGATGAGAAGAATTTTTTGGCTAAGAGATGTCTGATCTGTGGAATTTGTAGCCGCAGAGGTTGGTTGAGGCTGCCATTTTGTATATTTATGACACAAATTAATATATTCATGATTGGTGAGTAGCTCAGGATTACGGGAGGAAGACAGGAACATGGTGTTGGAATAAAAATCAGCCATGGTAAATGGTAGGGCGGACTAGATGGATCAAATCACATAATTCTGTTCCTGACTGAATGATGGCTCCTTCTTATCCCATATCATTTTGTGATGTGTGAGGGACAATAAAAGATTGTTCACTGAGATCATTATATCTGCATTCAACATTTAAATTTCAGTGAGTTTTGTTCTTAGTAACATTGAGCAGAAATGTTTGGTTCTCCTTTTTAATGTTAACATACTTCATTATCTCTCTGGTTAAAGTTAGACCTGCGGTGAGAAGTTTATTTGAAGAAAAACCCCCACTGGAAGCAAACCACAGCTGAAGACTAGGGAACAGCAACAAGTGAATTGGCCCGAGGACTGAGAACAGCAACTGGAGAGAACAACTTTGCATCAAGAGACTCGGATTTCCCAGTGATTCAGTCAGGAGAAAGTTTGGTGAGTCTCATTTACTCATAAACACGTCCTTTGGACATTACGTACCTGTACAAGGGAAGGTAGGAAATAGCTGGAGTGAGACTGAATGTCCCCAGAAGAACCAGTTATGCTTCTGTCAGACCCAGTTGCAATCAGTCCCGGTCTGGTAATGTGCTTCCAGCAGCCCAGCCCTTTAAAACCACTCCCATTCAGTGGAAGTCGAATCCGGATAAAGTACAAACTCTTTGTTCCAAGCACCCGGGGCTTACTCAGTTAGTCACTCAGACAGGAACAGACTGTGAAAGCTCCCACCCTATCCACCAATTCCCCTTACACATTAGATGTATCTGTCCAGATACTCCCCCACACAAGACCGGATGGAGCCAAAGTTATTTACTATGACAGCCCCTAAAGACAAATTACAAAATAGTCATAATGGCTCACACACACAGAACAGACTGACGCTGTCCTATCTCTACACATGAGTGCACAAGGAGATAAGCATCCTGAAACCGTAGCTCGCTACCCTCAAAAAGAAATATGGCTCAGCATGGCTTAGTACATCTGTTGATCATCAGCAGTTTCTTTCAGAAAAACAGGCTGTTATAGTTTAACGAAGTGTTAACCCTTTTACATACTTTATCATTCCCTTCTTTAGATCATTACATGATCAACAAAGCAGTAACTTTTTTACAGAGAAAGCAACTGAGTACAGCTTTGACTTCTCAGTGGGGAAAAACAACATACATCAGTAATTATAACAATGATATGTACAACTTTTAGGACATAGGATTAGGACTTTGCCCCACATATTACCTTACAGGCCTTTGAAGATCACCATTTCAACCCTTTGGTGAACCCGTGTAAATCCTGCCCTACTTTCTTGATGCTGTCACTCCTTTGCAGTGTGCTCGTAGAGGGATGTAACGTTAGTAGACTCATCAGGGATGCAGGTGCAGCATTCTGTGTCAATAATAGCACAGGTTCCCCCTTTCTCAGCTGGGATAAAATCTAAAGTCGTACGATTCTGTACGACTGTTTGCCAGATTGCAATCATTTCAATGGATGTTTCTGTTACTTGGGCCTGTGTTTCTGTCACAGGGCCCCTGCAGCCTTGTGGCCAGCTCCTGAAGTTCTTATAGCCAAATTGATTATCCCTCATGAATTTCTGGCTACGCTATAGGAGAGAAAAACTATCATCAAAAATCGCTCAGTCTCAGTTATTCCTCTCGGCTGCTGGGCTCCTGCAGATACGGCCAGGATTCATGTTTCCCAGCGTAGGAAGTTCCGTTTGGTGGGGCCCTGAGACACCATCCCTCAAAACACTGACAGCCACGGTCATCACAGAGTGGACCACAGTTCCTCACTCTCTTCCCCGGGTGTTATTTGAAAAAGCCCAGGCAGATAGTTCCTCACTCTAGTTGAGCAGGATTACTGACATTTGAATCATACTTTTACCATACCAAGGAATTTCAGCACAAACCCAGCAGGCCCCTGGTTCTACCTGCTTGGCATAGGTGTGACAGAGAGACAGAAAGGTGTTAACATGGGGGCCCCCGGGTGCTGGGGTGAGCCCTCTTAAAGACATAAACACGAGCAGCACTGTTACGTACCCAATTGGTTTAAATGAACCAGCAGCTATAGACCACACCTGGAGTCTGGTTTTGATGTTAAAACCACTCTCTTTATTCGTATCTACTTATAATATAACAAATTAAGCAAAATAATCAAAAGTTAAAAAGTGTTATGAGTACACATACGTGTAAATATAACTCCCAAACCTTTGAGCTCAGGGAATACCAAGCTTAAAGTCTTGAGATGCTGAACTATGAAAGTTCAGTTCAGCCATGGAATAAATGACAGGTTAACAGTCGCTGTAGGTTCTATCCGTCGTCGTTCTAAATCTACATACAAATTATCACCAGAAGCAGCTTATCACAGGCGTACTGTCTTCAGAAGGAACTACCACACAAGCAAGGGTTGACACACAGGTAGATTCCACAAGGTACTCCCAATCCAGATCCAACACACAAAGTATTACCGACAGTGATTTCCACAGAATATCCCTTCTCACAAGTGGTTACCACATAACACACCCGAATCCGGCTAAGGGTTAACAAAAGTGGTAGCCGCGAGATACTCCAACAACATCCCCATTTGGATTATACGAATTATCACCAACAGTGATTGGTCACAAGGGTACCTCTTCAAGTGAATTACCACACCCAGGCAAGGGTTAGCACAAGTGGTCCTCACAGGATACTCCCAAACCAACAGATCCACTCCTATGGATCAAACAAAGTGACAATCACACATTCAGTACACGCTGGATCAGTAATCAACCCACCTTGTGGGCACAGGAGAGTCCAAACAGTGGCCTTTGGCCACTAGGCCCTTTGTTTCGAACTTTCCATCTTCTTTCTTTCTCTCCGGCTGACAGTGTTCGTGACTATCCTTGCTTAAATAAAACAAACTGTGAGCTATATAAACACAATCTGCGAACAAGTGTAAACATGCTGCATAGTCAAATAGTTCTGCCCCCCTCTCTCTCTTAGTAAGAATCAAACAGGAGAATATTAGTTCCCTTCGGGGTTGATCGGGATTCGTAAGTCAGGTCCCAAAAATATGTCGAAGCTCGTCACATTCGATTTCGGTCATTGTCAGGCCAATCCATATTATTTGTATTAATAATGTTGGCTAACTTAGTTGGTAAGCATTGGAGCAGTAAGTCATTAATAATGGGTATTTGTCCCTCCAGTTTAAAGGCTTGGACTCCTGTGAAACTGCCGTAGCAGGCCACAAATCACATCCACCCATTCACGCTCCGCTTTTAGCGGCTCCCAACCTTTGGCATTCCTTCTGCAGTACATACCTCTATCCCATTCCATTATTCCTCCAGCTTGCTGATAATATACTGTTCCACTTTAAACGTATGTCACATCCGGAACTTTTTCCAGTTAGCCGAGGATTTCCTTCCACGCCGCTGTGCGGTGTTGGGAAATCATGTACAAGGCAAGTTACAGCAGTAGTTTGCCATTGCCTTCTGCTGGGTGAGTTGTTTTGTTTAAGAGATCACCAGCTCTAACCCAGCGCGGATGAAAGTGTGCAAGGGAGTCGGCTGGATTCGAACTCAAGACCTCTCGCCTCAAAGTCCAATTCTGAAGCCAGTAGGCCATCAGTGGCATAGCTGGCAAAGTTCCATTTTACATCTGCCTTTTCCTTTCATTCCCTTTTCAACGATTTCCACTTCTTTCCTCAGTTCTTTTTCCATATCAGATTTACTGCTTGTTCTCATGAGGTAATAACCCAGGCTCCCCCACCCCCCTCCGTCCGAGGCCACATTTTGTTCCCCAATTTCTTACTCAGTGCTGCACTAAACATTTGAAAATCTTTTTCCTTGTCTGGAAAACTCTCACACAAAATTGTGTCGGGCTGCTCCTGGCACACTCGTATCAATCGACTGCAATTAACCGATTATCTCTAAGTAATCTATCAGGCACAAAGCCTCCTGCTCAATTAACAATCAGATAAATTTACCCGGCAGGCACCTCCTGCTCAATTGATGAATTTACCTGACATGTCTGCTTCCTGCCCACTTAGTAAAGTTCACCCAGTACCGTCTCCTGGCCACTTAATAAACTTTATCCAATACTGCCTCCTGCCCACTTATTTTGCCTACCTTATACTAGTCTCCCGACAGATTTTTTTCCCGATCCTGTCAAGGTATGTGATCAGCCTTGGGCAAGGCACCATACATCCAAAGGAACTAACAGTGAGCGACAAATGTAAAATACCTATTGGGCTCCCGGTCAGTCCCCACAGTCCCCAGAGTGGTTCAGCTGCTTACTCAGCCCATCTGCTCAGTGCTCTGTAGATAGAGATCCTGTTCGTGATGCCAAATGTTAAAGCTGAATCTGAATAAAACTCGATAGACAAGCTTCTTATTGACACCACAGTTTATTGCACATTCTCCTGCAGGACTTTGAGCCCCAGTTGTCAAAGGGAAGGCACGTAAACACTGCCACTATCTGACAAGTCGACTGACTTAGGTTACAGCCGTATATTTATACATAGTACACGCCATGCATCACTATTTCAAGATGTTATTTGAACTGGTATGCCCACCAAGTGTGTTGGTGCAAATCTTAATTACTTAGATAACAGAGTTTGTTATATTGATGTTTTAATTATGGATGGATGTACTGTCCAGTCCTTATTCCCTTTGCAAAGCCCTGACTTAATTACAAACAGATGTTCATTCCTGTCCTTATCAGTGAGTCCTCTGCCCCTTACTCAAATGAGGGTAGAATGTATAATGGTATCAACTAACAACGGTACAGTATACAATGTTATCAGCTCTCAGTGTGTCTCTCTGCAAGCCACAGAGAACTGGCAATGAGCCTGGCTTAGCTAACCACTGAAGACAGTGTTTACTTTGGTTCAAATATTCCTATTCAGTCCCAATTATTCTTTTAGCCAGAGGTTACATAGGTTACATAGGTTTTGTTTTATATATCCTCAATTCCTCAGGAGGGTTCAGGGGAAATATTTATGTCCAATATAGAAACTGGTGTTACCTGTGTGTATTGAAGAATGAATTGGGAGAAATTGTTATGGGAAACAGGGAAATAGCAACAGAATTTAATGCATACTTTAGATCTATCTTCACCAGGGAGGACACAGGCAATCTCCCAGATGTATGCATGGGCCAGGGTCATAAGATATCAGAGGAATTGAGACAGATTGATATTAGGAAAGAAACTGTGATGAGTAGACTGGTAGGACTGAAGGCTAATAAATCCCCGGGTCCAGATGGTCTGCATCTGTGGGTTCTAAAAGAGGTGGCTCAGGAAATTGTGGATGCATTGGTAATCATTTTCCAATGTTCCTTAGATTCAGGATCAGTTCCTGAAGATTGGAGAATGGCTAATGTTATCCAACTTTTCAAGAAGGGAGGAAAGGAGAAAACGGAGAACTATCGCCCTGTTAGCCTAACGTCAGTCGTGGGGAAGATGCTTGTCTCCATTATTAAGGACGAAATAGTGGCACATCTTGATGGCAGTGATAGGATTAGGCTGAGCCAGCATGGATTTACCAAGGGCAAATCATGCTTGACTAATCTGTTGGAGTTTTTTGAGGGTGCAACAAGGATGTTAGACGAGGGTAAGCCAGTGGATGTTGTGTACCTAGATTTTCAGAAGGCATTCGATAAGGTGCCACATAGGAGATTGGTGAGTAAAATCAGAGCTCATGGCATTGGGGGCAGGGTTCCAACATGGATAGAAAACTGGTTGGCAGATGGAAAGCAAAGAGTAGCAGTGAATGTGTGTTTCTCGGACTGGCTGGTGGTGACTAGTGGGGTACCACAGGGCTCTCTATTGGGACCACAGCTCTTTACGATTTATGTCAACGATTTAGATGAGGGCATTGAAAACTATATCAGCAAGTTTGCTGATGATACTAAACTGGGTGGCAGTGTGACATGCGAAGAGGACGTTAGGAGAATACAGGGAGACTTGGATAGACTGTGTGAGTGGGCAGATACTTGGCAGATGTCATTCAATGTGAATAAATGTGAAGTTATCCAGTTTGGAAGCAGGAACAAGAGGGCAGAGTATTGTCTGAACGGTGTAGAGTTAGGTAAGGGAGAAATGCAAAGAGACCTAGGAGTCCTAGTTCGTCAGTCAATGAAGGTGAATGAGCAAGTGCAACAGGCAGTGAAGAGGGCAAATGGAATGTTGGCCTTTATTACAAGGGGAATTGAGTACATGAGCAAGGATGTCCTTTTGCATTTGTACAGGGAAGTGGAATAAAGTTAAATAGCCATCACAGAGAACTCTTGTTGTTATCCCACACAACAACAGATGGAACACTTTAGAAACTGTTGGGGTGGGGAGGGTAGATTACCTGACAGAGAAAAGTCAAAGGGGTGATAGTGAATTCATTAGTTAGGGGAACAGAACAGGAGGGGACTGAAATCCTAGTGGTAAGGCTTGCTAGTGCTAGTGTGGGTGGAGAGTGTGATGTGGTTAAAATAAGTTGCTGGGGAAATGGGAGCCAGAATGACAGAACAGATAGTTGAGAGGGTGAATTGAATTGAATTGACTTTATTCGATACATCCTTGCTGCACATGAGGAGTAGAAATCTTTACATTACATCTTCACCAAAATGTGCAATGTGTAATTAATAGTAACTTAAAATAGATAGTTTGTACATAGGACAGTCAGTATAACATTGAAATGCAATTGTATCAGCATGAATTAATCAGTTTGATGGCCTGGTGGAAGATGATGACCCAGAGCCTGTTGGTGCTTTTTTTGTGGTACTGTTTCCTGGATGGTAGCAGCAGGAACAGTTTGTGGTTGTGGTGAATTTGGTCCCCAATATCCTTTGGGCCTTTTGACACACTTGTCCCTGTAAATGTCCTGAATAGTGGAAAGTTCACATCTACAGATGCGCTGGGGTGTCTGCACCACTCTCTGCAGTTTCCTGCGATTAATGGAAGCACAGTTCCCATACCAGGCAGTGATGCAGCCAGTCAGCATGCTCTCAATTGTGTCCCTGTAGAACGTCCTTAGGATTTTGGGTCCCCGTCCCCAACTTCTTCAACCATCTGAGGTGAAAGAGGTGCTGCTGTGCTCTTTTCACAACACAGCCAGTATGTACAGACGATGTGAGATCCTTGGTGATGTTTATGCTGACAAATTTAAAGCTGTTCACCTTCTTAAACCCAGATCGATTGATGTCAACAGGGGTTAGCCTGTCTCCATTCCTCCTGTAATCCACAATCAGCTCCTTTGTTTTTGTGACAGTGAGGGAGAGTTTGTTATCTTGACACCAGTCAGATGTTGTTCAGACCTCAGATAGAGTCAGCAATCAAATGGTTGAGCATGGTGTGATGAATGTGCTGAGCTGTGTTTATCACAATGCAAGAAGCATCATAGGAAAGCCAGATGAGCTCAGGACAGGGAATTATGATACTGGAGCCATTATTGGAATTTGGTTGCTCCCAACAATCTGAGGGATTTAGAGGAACAACATTGTAGAGAGATTGCAGACCATGCCAATAAACAAAGGTTGATTCAGTAAGTGATTCTAACTTTACATATATAGACTGGACTCCCATACTGTAAAAGGACTAGATGGGGTAAAGTTTGTCAAATGTGCCCTTAATCAGTATGTGGAATTTCTGATATAGAAGTGTACAATAAGCTGTTAGGAAATGATCCAGGGCTGGTGACAGAATTTGTGATCATAATGCCATGAAATTCAAAGTAAATATGGAAAAAGAGGGGTCTGGACCATGGGTTGAGATTCTAAATTGGAGAAAGGTCAATTTTGATGGTATCAGAAGCATCTGACAAGTGTGGTTTGGAACAGGCTCATTCCTGGCAACACAGTTCTTGGAAGTGGAAGGCCTTCAGAAGTAAAATTTTGAGGGTGTAGGGTTTGTATGTGCCTGCCAAAATAAAAGTTGAAAAGTTACAGGTGCAGGGAACCTTGCTTTTCAAGAGATATTGAGGCCCCGGATATTTTGTTCCTCCAAATGCCTCAGACTGTTGGGTGCTACCCGGACCCATTAATGATGACAATATCAGGACTCCACACCCTGAGCTCATGTGGCTTTTTTTTAAAGTTGTCTGCTGTTGGTTTCTAAAAGCTCCCCAATAGTCTTTGCACTTTTGTTTGCCCACTCTTTGGCTTTTATGTTGGCTTTGGCTTCTCATTTCAGTCACGGATATGTCCTCCTGCCTTTCCAATGCTTCCACTTCTTTGGGATGTATCGATCACTCAGCTCCCGAATTGCTCCAGAATCTCCAGCCATTGCTGCTCCATTGTCACTCCTTCCTTTTCCCTTCCAAACAAGTTTGGCCAGCATCTCTGTCACAGAAACATGGAGAAGTTCAGTCCAGAAACAGGATATTTGGCCCATCTAGACAATGCCAAAAAACATTTAAGCGGTCTAATGCAAATACCTGCACCGGGACCATCACCCTCCATACTCCTACCACCCAGGGTCCCATCCAAACTTCCTTTAACTGGTGAAACTGAGCTGATTTTCACTACTTATATTCATCTCATTCCACACTGTCATGACCAGTGAAGAGCTTTTCCACATGTTCCCATTAAATTTTCACCTTCCCCACTTACCCATGACCTCTGGTTGTCATCCCACACAACCTCAGTGGAAAAAGCTGCTTGCATTTATCCTATCTATACCCTCATACTGTTGTGTACTTCTAAGAAATCCTCAAACCAGTGTACTCTTTCCTTGTTTATGTTTCGAGCCATTTTCAGGTGTATAAGATGATGAGGGGCATTGATCGTGTGGATAGCCAGAGTATTTTTTTTCCCCCAGGTCTGAAATGGCTAACACGAGAGGACATAGTTTTAAGGTGCTTGGAAATAGATACCGAGGGGATGTCAGAGGTAAGTTTTTTACACAGAGAGTGGTGGGTGTGTGGAATGCACTGCCGGCTATTTGTGTGAGAGTGTTTCAGTTACTGTGGGGCCAGGCACCCATGCAGCTCAGTGGGAACAGGGAATAATACCAATGGAGAGAGTCAAACTGAGCCAGGTCACAGATTGGAGATGGCAAAAATGCCCCATTCTTATAGAGACAGGAAGAAAATCAGAGCGTTCAATGCTCATTCCAGATACCAGCACTGTGCCCAGTTAGAAGATGAATTCTCCATCCAACTTGGGTTGAACCTCACTGTAACAGTGTGATGTCAGTTCACACCTTCACAACTCAAGTGATCTCATCAGAAATGTTGTTCTACACCAGGGGTGGGCAAACTTTTTGACTTGTGGGCCACAAAGGGTTCTAAAATTTGACAGGGGGGCCGGACCAGGAGCAGATGGATGGAGTGTTTTGGTAATACACCTCATAAGAGAAAATAAAATATCATGGAATATGTAGAAAACATGTGCTTTAATTTCAATTGAAAATGAACAAATGCATTACAACAAAATATCTGTCTTTGAAGTCCCATGGTATTTAGCTATTTATTGAAATGACTTTTAAAACACTGAAAATTAAATGAATAAAATACAGCCTTTTTTAATAGTAAATTATTATTTTAAAGCACTGAAAATTCTGTTATCCTTCAAGATATTATCATCATCACTCTCCTCCTGACTGTCTTTATTTCAAAAACGGTAGGAGATGCAGGTCTACTTGTCCTGCTCCTTCTTATTCAACTGTCCCCTGTGCCAAAACTCAACAACGACCAGCACAAAGACAGAACAGTGACAGCGCGCCAGTATGCGGAGCGCGTTATTTGATCTGGAGCGCATTTTTTATTTTGAGAACGTACGTGCACCTGTGCACTACTCATGTCCATCACTTAACAGAAATGACATGTAACATGTAAGGATTATTGAAAAAAATATTTTCAAATGCATTTTTTACATGACACAATGAAGAAACTTATTTTTAATTTCAGTGGGAACAGTGTTGTTGGTCTCCCTTTTCAGCCAGCGCATCAAAGTCTGGATTTAGTTTTGTTGTGGCAATTCTCAGGATGGATCTGAGGTGTTGGTCAGTTAACTTGGATCTGTGGCTGGCTTTGTTGATGTTCATGATGCTGAACGCCTGTTCACACAAATAGGTCGAGCCGAACAAAGAGTAAAGCGCAAATGTGGAGTAATACGCTGCACCTCAACAAAGCTCAATGTGTAGCGGTGTGCTACATGCAGCGCTAAAATTACGACACGGAGTCGGTAACTGCAGTCGAAGAAAAAAAACTTCATTCGAAATCCCCAACCTCACTTTTAAGCCTCCCTCAACCTGCTCCCCGTGGCGCAGAGGCTCCAAAGCTCTGTGCTCGCAAATCTCCGCAGGCTATCTCCCTTAGCCGGAACGCTGGCTAATTGTGAGCCGGTTCGGATGTGCCAGGAAATGGGTCACCACAAATGTATATAGAGTGCGTCATCTATTGGGAAAACGCCAGAATTGTGGGGAAAAAAACGTTAACAAGGTTATTAATATAATTTCATCAAGTTCTGCAGGCCGGATTAAAAAGCTTAACGGTCCGCAGTTTGCCCATGCCTGTTCTACACCCACTGATGGATTTTTAAAATCTTTTTACAGGTTACAAATGACAAGAAATTTGTCTACTGAAATCTGGAATACAGTTTTGCTGTCTCAGTCCAGATATTTAAGAAATGGATCAAGGGATTCACTCGATCATCCTTCCTGCTCAGACAGTGGGGAGGGATTCACTCGATCATCCTTTCTGCTCAGACTGTGGGGAGGGATTCACTCGATCATCTGAACGACTGGCATGTCCATCATTCTAATCAGGGGGGAAACCATTCACCTGCTCAGACAGTGGGAATGGATTCAGTCGGTCATTTCAACTGAATGTATATCAGCAAGTTTACACTGGCAAGGCCATTCACCTGTGCTGTGTGTGGACACTCCGGTCAGTTCACACTGGGCAGAGGCTGGTCCTCTGCTGAATTTGTGGTGTAAGGATTCACTCGGTCATCTGTCCTAATGGCTCACAAGCGAGGTCTCCCCGGGGAGCGGCCGTTTACCTGTTCGGACTGTGGGAAGGGATTCACTCAGTCATCTGAACTGAAGGTACATCAGAGAGTTCACACTGGGGAGAGGCCATTCACCTGCTCATACTGTGGGAAGGGATTCACCACATCATCTCACCTACTGATTCACCAGTCAGTTCACACTGCAGTGAGAGATTTCACCTGCTCAGTCTGTGGGAAGACATTCACTCGGTCATCTAACCTACAGAGACACCAGCAAGTTCACACTGGGGAGAAGCTGTTCACCTGCTCAGACTGTGGGAAAGGATTCACTCGATCATTCAACCTACAGAGTCACCAGCGAGTTCACACTGGGGAGTGGCTGTTCACTTGCTCAGTCTGTGGGAAGGGATTCAGTCAGGCATCTCACCTACAGAGACACCAGTCAGTTCACACTGGGGAGAAGCCATTCACCTGCTCATTCTGTGGGAAGACATTTACTCAGTCATCCAACCTACAGACACACCAGCGAGTTCACACTGGGGAGAAGCCGTTCATTTGCTCAGACTGTGGAAAGGGATTCACACAGTTAGGTAGCCTACAAGCACACCAGTTAGTTCACACTGGGGAGCGGCCATTCACCTGCTCAGACTGTGGGAAGAGATTCACCACATCATCTCACCTGGTGACTCACCAGTCAGTTCACACTGCAGTGAGGGATTTCATCTGTTCAGTCTGTGGGAAGAGATTCACTCAGTCATCTAACCTACAGAGACACCAGCAAGTTCACACTGGGGAGAAGCTGTTCACCTGCCCAGACTGTGGGAAAGGATTCACTCGATCATTCAACCTACAGAGTCACCAGCGAGTTCACACTGGGGAGAGGCTGTTCACCTGCTCAGACTGTGGGAAGGGATTCACTCAGGCATCTCACCTACGGAGACACCAGTCAGTTCACACTGGGGAGAAGCTATTCACCTGCTCAGTCTGTGGAAAGACATTCACTCAGTCATCCAACCTACAGACACACCAGCGAGTTCACACTGGGAAGAGGCCATTCACCTGCTCAGACTGTGGGAAGGGATTCACCACATCATCCCACCTAGTGACACACCAGTCAGTTCACACTGCAGAGAGGGATTTCACCCTCTCAGATGGTGAGAAGGGATTCACTCAGTCATCTGATCTGCTGGCACACCAGTGAGATCCACTGGGGAAAGGCCGTCGACCTGTGAATGTGGGAAGGCATTCACATGATCATCTCATCTATTAGAACACCAGTGAGTTCACACCACGTCTGCTCAGACTTTGGGGAGAGATTCTCTCAACCGTCTCCACCAAAGCTGCATCATTATGTTCCACTGGGGAGGGGCCATTCACCTGTTGTGAATATGGGAAGGGATTCATTCAATAATCTAACCTTGTAACACACGACCGGGTTCACATTGGGGAGAAAGTTTCAATAAGCTGCAGGATGAATGCATCCCCATTGCTGAATGCAATTTCGAGAGTGACAGGCGGAGTCTAGTACAAGAGGGCATGACTTGTGGTTTGCAGGACACCCATTCAGAACAGAGAATCAGAGAATTTTTTTTTTGTCAGAGGGTGATGGATCTGTGGAATTTGTTGCCTCGGGCAGCAGTGGCGGCCAAGTCATTGGGTGTGTTTAATGCAGAGATTGATAGGTATCTGAGTAGTCAGGGCATCCAAGGTGATAGTGAGAAGGTGGGGGAATGGGACTGAAGGGCAGATTGGATCCACTCATGATGAAATTGTGTAGCAGACTCGATGGGCTGAATGGCCGACTCTGCTCCTTTGTCTTATGGTCTAATGTGATTATTTTTTCTCATGTGCGTTATTCCTCTTCCTCCTTCTGTCCAAGGAAGTGTTAATCTAGGTGGGTTTGAGTGTAAGTAGTCTTTTCTAAACTTGTCATTTCTGTTCTTACTTATCTTTGTAAATTTTACTGAGTGAAATGGGACTAAGATATTTTCATTAAAAAAAGTCAATGTCGGTATTGATGGAAGTGTTTATTGCCTTTGTTGTATTTGTTGAGCATAGAGCTCTGTTCCACAGTTTTTTAAAGCCTTGAAATAAATTTTGTCAAAGGTTTTCCCAATATTGCACTACTTTCTGTTGTATTTGCTTGTTGATTTTCCAGATACGTTGTTATCACGAGTCCCAAAGAAGGGTCATGGCCGGAAATGTTGATTCCCATCCATAAATGCTGCCTGACCTGCTGAACTTCTCCAGCGCTTTGTGTGAATTTCTCTTGATTTCTTGCATCTGCAGGTTATCCTGTTTCCCAGATATTTATATGTTTAGTGAAATAACAAGCCAGTAGTGGGGTTGTGTGGCTCTGTTGGTAAAATATTAAATAAAATCATTAGATAAGAGGAGGCCATAGGGTTGGGCAGTGTAAAATCTGTGGGTAGAAATAAGGAACAGCAAATGTACAAAAAAATCCTTGAATGGAATTGTATAGTGACACCAAAACAGCATGTGGTCCACAATTTACAATGAGAGATAGAAAATGAGTGCCAAAAGGGCAATGTTACAATGTTCATGGGGGATTGTCATGCAGGTGATTAGGAAAATCAGGATGGTGTTGGTCTCAAGAGGAGGAATTCCTGGATTGCCTACAAGATGCTTTTTAGAGCAGCTCGTGATTGAGCCCACTTGGGGATCAGCTATTCTGGATTGAGTAATGTAAAGAACCGGAAATAATTAGGTCACTTGAGTTCAAGGAACCCTTTGGGACAAGTGATCTTAATATGATCAAATTCACCCCGACATTAGAGAAGGAGAAACTAATGTCAGATATGAATAAAAAGATAATTAGAGAGGCCTGAGAGAAAATTTGGTCAAAATTGATTTGGAAAGAACACGGGCAGGGATGAAAACAGAGCAGCAATGGCTGGAATTTCTGGAAGTGACGGGATATTCACATCACAAAGAGGAAGTAGTATTCTAAAGGTAAGGTGACAAAACCGTAGCTGCTAAGAGAAACCAAAGACAACATAAAGACGAAAGAGGGCACAGAACAAAAATCACCAGGCAGTTAGAGAATTGGGAAGTTTTAAAAATGAACAGAATGCAACTAATATCATTAAGAAGGAAAAGATGGAATACTTAGGTGAGCTAGCCAGTAATATTAAAGAGGATACCATTTTTAATTTCAGGTACATATAATGTAAAAGAGAAACTGAAATGGATATCAAGCCACTGGAGAATGATGCTGTAGAGGGAATAATGGGGTGGGGGTGAAAGGTGATGGCTGATGAACTGGTTAAGTATCGTACTCTTTGGAAGACACTGGCATGAGTATGGAAGTCCCAGATGTCAGTGGTCAGAATGTGTAAAGTTATGTTACTCGGGAGTAAGTAGAAGGAAAGGCAATGGGCTGTGATTTTTTTTTACTGGAAGGAGAAATCGATATTCATGCCTTCAGGTTAGAGCTATGCAGTTGGAATATGATGTGTTTCTCTTCAACCCTGAGGGTGTCAAGTGGAGCAACTCCAGCCATTGTTATTCTGTCATCATCGCTGCCAGTGTACCCTTCCAATCAACTTTGGTAAGCTCTTCTCCAGTGCCTCTGTAGTTCCCCTCACTCCACTAATAATGATGCATCTTGTTTTACCTTTCCCCTCTCAAAGTGAAGGGTGAATTCAGTCATGTTATTATCATTGTATTCACCTGCTCCCTTTACCAAAAGCTCCCCAATCAAATTTGGTTCATTCCAAAATTAACTTTTCCCCAGTGGGCACAATTGCAAAGGGAAGGTAGGTCACATCCGGAATTTTCAATTTAGCGGGCGATTTCCTCTGACGTATTGGGAAATCGTGTGTGAGGCTAGTTACAGCAATGGCTTCCCATTGTTGTATTTGCCTTCTGCCGGGTGAGATATTTTTTAAGAGATCACCAGCTCTTAAACCAGCACGGATGGAGAGCATGCAAGGGTGCCGGCTGGATTCGAACTCAGGACCTCCCGCCACTGATGCCACTACGCCACCAGCCAGCTGCACAATCCCAAGCTGTTCTGAAAGGCATCTCATTGGTATTTTCCAAATTCCCTCTCTTGAGATCAAGCACCAATCCAATTTTCACAATCTACCTTCACCCATCCCACTCATGGACTATTTGTCTCACTCCCATCGGGGGTAGATACGCAGCGACCTCACCAGGACTACCAGCCTCCGGGACAGCTACTTTTCCCAAGCAGTAAAGCTGATAAATATCACTACCCACTAACCCACACTTCCGCAACACCAAACACCTCTGCTTTATCATTTCCTATCTGTCATCTTATATGCAGGCATCCTATGCCGAGCGTCACTTTATGAACATACAATCAATCCGTGCACAGTATATAAGCCGTGGATATATGCTGTTACTGTTGTGTTTCTGTGTTGCATTTGAACAGGAGGAATAATTATTTCGACCTCATTTACATGTGTCTGCTGGAAATAGAATTAAACAACCCTGAATCTTGAAGAAGCATTTCAGCAGGCTGAAGCTTCACATTTCTGTCTCTCAGCGTTATTACGACAGAGCGCCACCTGGTGACAATGGAGTCCACTGTTACGAATGTGCCACAACTCTGAGGGGCCGAAGGGTACAAAGTAGCCCCCTATTTTTGAGAATCGCAAGATCGCTATTAATTCGGGTCTGGGACCCAGGAAATGAGAGAGAGACGTCCAGAATACACACGGTTTGGAATGTGTCCTGGCCTCAGCAAGACAAAGCCACGGATAACGGCCATTGTCTCTTGGAGACGGAATTGTGTATTGAGTACTGTACTATTCATTGAAGCTCTCAGGGAATGACCAGAGTGGTCTGGTTGAGGGATTGCATCATCCCAACCCGATCGACATCTGAGACCCCGTGAGTGGGGATAAAAGAGGTTCTGGGGAACAACCCCTTCAGACGCACCAGGAGAAACGCTAGAAATCCCGTGACAGCGTTTAATAGCGACAGCCGGTGGGGGGTTCGCGTGCGTCCTTTCCCTTGCCTGGGATTGGGACCTTACCACGGAAGAACGGCTTAGCTAAACGACTGGCTACACCAAGGGAACTCTCGAAGGATCGAATTTATGAAAAGGAAAAGCTGGCAAGTTTCTAAAAATCTCTCTCTTGACTCCAACCAAAGGCTGCAGCCTGAATGAACTGAGTGACTTTTATATTTCCATCGGACAATACATTATCCCCGAGACAACGATAGAGCTTATTTCTTATTGATTATTATTATACCCGCAATTTTAGATTCAGTATTGACGACGTATATTATCTGTATGTTTGTATTGATGTTATTTTTGTGTTTTTTTTTCTAATAAATACTGTTAAAAATAGTACCATCAGACTTCAACGGAGCTCTCTATCTTTGCTGGTAAGCGACCCAGTTACGGGGTTCGTAACACCACAAATCAGGGGGTCCTGTTATTGTGGTAAATCACCACGATAAGAAGGGGTGTCGGGGCTGGACGCCAACTGCAAGTAGATGAAGTGCCAGAGATGCCCCTAACCACTCTCCTCACCACTGGTCAGGGTCCCAAACAGTCCTTCCATTTGAGGCAACTTTTCAACATCGTGCTTGTTTGGGTCAGCTACTGTTTCCAGTTTTGCGGGTGTGCCCTCCTCGACATTAGAGAGACCAGATGTCGTCTCTGCTTTCTGCACTCTGTCCCGATGAGATTCTGCAGATGTTGGAGATGCAGAGTCACAGACACAAAATGTTGGAGGAAGTCAGGAGGTCCGGTAGCTTCGATAGAGGGGATAAAGCAAAACAGAGATTCCCCATTTCTACACTCATAGTTTGGAACACCTGCATAAGGTCACCTCAATCTCCTGCACTTCAAGGTGCGAAATCCCAACCTGTCCGGCCTCTCTCCAGAACTCAGTGCCTCAAGTATCAGCAGCATTCTCGTAAATCTTTTCTGCACTCATTCTAGCTTAGCGTCCTCTTTCCTAATACTGAATACAATAATCCAGGCGTGGATACCCTAACAATATCCGATCCCTAATGCAACCTCACTGGCCTCTTCTTCAGACCATGAGCCATGAGATATCAGACAGGGCCTGCTCAGCCAATCGAGTCTGCTCCGCCATTCCTTCGTGTCCAATTGATTATCTCTCAACCCCATTCTCCTGCCTTCTCCCCATAATCTTTCAAAATCCATTTAAAATACACTCAATGACTTGGCCTCTACTCCGTCCGTGGCAATAAATTCTAAAGATTTACCACTCCTGGATTAAAGAAAATCCTCCTCATCTCTGCTGTCAGTGGATGCCCGATACGTTGAGGCCGTGGCCTCTGGTCCCAGACTCACACAGTACCGGGTGCATCTTCTTCAGTGCCACGCTGTCGAGGCCTTTCAATATTTAATAGGTTTTAATGAGATCTCCTCTCTGTCTTCTAGACCAGCGAGTACAGGGTCAAAGCTATCTATCGCTCCTCATTCGTTACTGGAATCATTCCCGTGAACGTTCTCTGGACCCGCTCCAATACGAGCACATCTGTTTTCGCAGGTTGTAAACTGTTCACAATACACGAAGTGCAATCTGTCCAATGCGTTTTAAAGCCACAGTGTCACATCCTTGTTCTTATATGCTAACATTACAGTTGTCATCCTTCATCGATTCAATCTGCAAGCAAACCTTTAAGGACTCCTGCTCAAGGATTCCCAAGTATTTATGCACTTCTGATTTTTGAATTTTCTCCCATTTATTTATTTATTCCTTCCACAATTGTACATGCCCGTACATTTGCATACACTGTACATTTCCGTACATTTCATCCACGAATTCGTTGTCCGTTCTCCAAACCTATCGAAGACCTTTTACAGACTGCAGCTTTGCTCTAAACTATCTGTCTGTTATCAGTATCAACTGCAACGTTCTGTGGATGCTGGGAATCCAAGCAACACATACACAAAATGCTGGAGGAACCTGGGAGGCCAGGCAGCACATATGGGAAATAGCAAACAGTCGACGTTTCGGGCCGAGACCCTTCATCAGGACTGGGAACAAAAAAGATGAGACGTCAGAGGAAAAAGTGTGGGGGTGAAAAGGGTAGAAGAAGTGGTAGGTGATAGGTGAAACTACGAGAGGGGGAGTAGTGAAGGCAAAAAATAAATTCTTAGGATTTTATTTCCTTAACGACCCTCGAAAAATCATTGCTAATGCCTCCACATCTCTTCAGCCACCTCTTTCCGATCTCTGGGGTGTATACTATACTGTATAGGTGACCTGTTTACCTTCAGACCATCTCTGTTTCCAAGAACCTTCTCCCGAGTAGCGTAACTTCACACATTCTGACCACTAACATCTGGAACTTCTGTATTCCTGTCGGTGTCTTCGAGAGATTAGAGTGATGTACAATACTTATTCAGTTCATCTGCCATCACCGTGCACCCCGAGTCCATTAATACCTCTCCATCATCATTTTTCAGCGGTTCGATATCCATTTCCGCCTTTCTTTTACACTAGAATTACCTGAAGAAACATTTGGTATCCTCTTTAATATTACCGGCTAGCTCACTTAAGTGTTCCATCTTTTCCTTCATAATTAATTTAGTTGCATTCTGTTGGCTTTTAAAATTTTCCCAATCCTCCAACATACTAGTGATTTTTGGTCTATGGCCTCTCTTTGGTTTTTATGTTTTCTTTGCTTTCTCGTATAAGCCACGGTTTTGTCACCTTAGCTTTAGAATACTAGAGATTTGAGGGGCGAAGAACATCTCAAACAGAACTGTAGTCAGCTCGACTTCTTCGGTCTGCAGGGAATTCAAG
Organism: Hypanus sabinus; assembly: GCF_030144855.1. Classification (NCBI taxonomy): domain Eukaryota; kingdom Metazoa; phylum Chordata; class Chondrichthyes; order Myliobatiformes; family Dasyatidae; genus Hypanus; species Hypanus sabinus. Next base: position 144,610 of record NW_026781240.1, on the reverse strand, counting down.
GGAAACCTCTTCACCCACAGAGTGGTGACTGTTTGGACCTCATTCACAGGGACAGTGAGAGGTGAACAACAGGGGAGGATTTGAAAGACCTGCTGTGGAACTGACAAGTTCAAGCCGGCCTGAGTTGACTCTCTGCTGTACACTAGGTGTGTTATAAATTCACTAAGTACCGGAGACAGTGTTTAATATAGAGTTGATTTATTTGTCACAGGTCTTGTCCCATTAAAGGTGACTATGCAGCAGAATAAACTCCTCCCATGCCCAGCGACCCGGGTGCAGAACTGGGTGTGGTGAGCAGCAGCAATACTTGCAGAGTTCAGCACCAAGTCACTCTCAAAATTGCATTCAGCAATGGTGATGGACAAATATCCAGCATGCAGCTCATTGAAACTTTCTCCCCATTGTGAACCGGCAGTATGTGGGAAGTGTAACGTGCTGGAAGGTTTCACTACTAAAGTAACGGCCTCTCTGCAATGTTTCGCTGCTGAGGTAATGGTTTCCCTGTAGAAGCAATGTTAAGGGTACGACTAGAGGAAATAGGGTTCTCGAGTGTGGGGCTATGCAATGACAAAAATATTCTTTCTTGTGAGTCTGGAAGAGAGATTTTCACGGTTTTTTGCTGGGGAGAGATGAGAAGACGTGAACGGAGAGAGTGGGCACTTTCTTTATTTTTCATTTTCTTTACTAACCCTATAGTCAAAGTAACTATTATAGAGCTGAATCGTTTAATTGCATATTGTGTATCGTTTGTAACTTCAGGATACTGATCTGTAACATGGGACACATCACACAGCATTCACCCAAATGAGATTTCTTAAGTTTGGCCGGGCTGGGGGTGGGGGGGGGGGGAGGGCTATCACCCCTTATATTAAATTGCCAGCTGAAGCGAAAGTTGAGTAAGGTTAGATGAATGAGTGAATAGCTTCCCTTATTCACAGCAGATGAACAACCTCTCCACAGTGTGAACTCAATGATGCACTTTTGGTTGATTTGGCTGTGGAACTCTCCTTCTAAAGTCTGCACAGGTGATCAGTCTCTACCCTATGTGAACTGGTGTCTCTGTAGTTGAGATGACCGAGTGAATCCCTTCCCACACATTGAAGCCTGAATTATTCTTCTCCGTCGAGGTAGCCGCGTACCCGACGCTGCACCCTCGGCTTTATCGTATCCCGTAGCCTAATGCGCACATTCCTAAAAATGCAACTACGCAGACAAAAACTGTGATTGGTCCACTTGGTAGCAGCCAGTTTCCTTTTCTTTTTCAATCGTTTTATTAAGTTTCAAATTTAATAAGCATAGCAATAATCTAATAATACAAAGAGATCGGAATTACATTAATAATGGTTATCATGTAAAAGCACAGATTCCAAATGACAAATATAGTTTAGCCTCCCAATCTCATAGCAACTAACCATGAAAGAGATATTATATAAGGAAAAAAAACGTAAACTAGAAAGAACACTAAACTAAAAAAAAGACAAAATTGGGCTGTCATATTACAACGGCTGAAATTATTTGGCGTTAACTCCGCTCGTCTATACAAGTACAAAAACTTATTACACAAGATTCAGAAAGGGTCAACTTGCATCATATGAAATTATTGAATAAATGGCCTCAAAGTCTCTTCAGATTCAACCGAAGGATCCACAGTACCGCTCCTAATTTTTTCCAAGTTTAGACATACTCTGGTTTGGGAAAACCATTCAAATGTAGTAGGGAGATTGGAATCTTTCCATTTAAGTAAAGTAGATCTGATGGCCATTAATGTAACAAACACAATTAGATGACAAGCAGACGAGGATAAATGACTGGAGTCTACCACCGGACCGGTCCTCCAAAAATTGTGGTAATAGGATGTGGCTGTAAATCAATACGCAGAACTACTGAGATAATATCTCAAAATATCCTTCCAATTTTTTTTAAGAAGAGGACAAGACCAGAACATATGTGTCAAGGAAGCTACCCCGGAATTACATCTATCACAGACAGGATTTATATGTCAGTAAAAATGAGCAAACTTATCCTTGGACATATGAGCCCGATGAACCACCTTAAATTGCATGAAGGCATGTCTGACACACACTGAAGAGGTATTTTCTAGTTCAAGAATTTTCTCCCATTTTTGTATAGGTAAAGGTATCCCAAGTTCTCTTTCCCACTCATTCTTAATTTTATCAGAAGTACCTAAGCGTATTTTCACAATTAAATCAAATAAATGATATTAAACTCTTCTGATATGGATTTAAACTTATTTTTTTCCATAACTTCAATTTGATGTGATATCGCAACGGAAGGTTCAAAGGTTTCTAATCTGCAAATATCTGAAAAAGTGTGATCCAGGCAGATTATATTTATTAGAAAACTGTTCAAAAGCCACAAAAGATCATCCATAAATAAATCATGAAAACAAAGAAAAGCTTGATCAATTCTAAATGGTTGAAAGAAAAAAATGGATGTCATAGAACTTGACAGTATATATTTATTTGGTCCAAAAAAATTACCAACATTGAAACCATATTCCTATTGTATGCTTAATTATTGGAATTACCATTTGCTTATTAAATTTGGTAAGTGCAAAGGGAAGCACAGCCCCTAAAATAGAAGCCAATGAAAACTCCTGTCGAGACTCCCGCTCAATGTTCATCCAACTCTTGTGTCCAAAACATTAAATATCGAATATTAATTGCCCAATAATAAAATCTAGGAAACGGCAAAACCAAGCCACATACCTTTTTTGATTTCTTTAAATATTTCTAATATAACCTGGGATCTCTATTCTGCCATATATATGCAGAAATTTTAGAATCAATAATATATAAAAAAGTTAGAGATAAAAATTGATACCACCTGAAATAGGTACTGATATTTAGGTAAAATAATCATCTTAATAGCATGAATGGAACCAATCAAGGATAAGGATAATGTGGACCATTTAGTAAACAATTGTTTAGCATGATCAATTAAGAGTAAACATTAACTTTAAATAGATCATTGTGCTTCTTAGTAATTTTAACACCCAAATAAATAAAATAATCAGCAAGCAATCTAAATGGTGACTTGTCTATAAATTGAGATTTGCATTTTTAATGGAGACAGCATACTTTTATTAAGATTCAGTTTAAAAGCAGAACTACTACTAAACTGAGCAAGTTGTGTTATTACTGCAGGAATGGATGTCTCTGGATTAGAAATATATAGCGAAAGGTTATCTGCATACAGTGATACTTTACGCATCCCATTCCCATGAGTAACACCAAATACATTGGATGAATCACGAATAGCAATTGCCAAGGTCTCCAGGCTAATATCAGATAGTAAGGATTTCAAAGGACAGCCTTGTCTAGTACCTTGGAAAAGCCTAAAGAAAGGGGGTCTCTGATCATTAGTGAAACAGAAGCCAAAGGTATATGTTATATCAATTGGATCCAAGATATAAATTTTGGACTAAAATTAAATCTCTCAAGAATTTTAAAATATTCCCATTCAAATTTATCAAACGCCTTCTCGGCATCGAGGGAGATAACACATTCTGGAGTCTTAGATAAAGTAGTGTATACAATGTTCATTAACCTCCAAACATTAAAATGTGTATAATGATTTTTAATAAATCCTGTCTGATGCTCGGCGACAATTTGTGGCAATATCTTCACCAATCTAATTGCTAATATTTGAGAAAGGATTTTAGATTCAACATTCAAAAAGATATAGGTCTGTCTGATGCACATTCAGTGAAATTTTTGTCATTTTTAGGAAATAAATAAAAAATAAAAAACAAACCACCCATTGTCAAAACATTACGAGAGGAATGTCAAGCAGATCTTAGAGAAAAACAGCCAATTGCAGACCAGAAAAGGTCTTAAAAAATGACACAAAATACAATCTTAATAATATTTCAAGAAAAAGGAAATAATCAGCAAATCAGAGTCTTAATGATTTTCAAAAGCAAACAATTAAAAATAAAAAAGTAAAACAATGAAGGAAAAATAAAGTAACTTTAACATGGAAACATAATAAGTATCCGAATGTCAAAACACAGTACGAATGTAATCAACCCAAGGGCAAATTTCTTAAGTGTCCAAATCTAGAAGCTGGTTGTTAACTAATAAACCAGATACACACATACAAAAAGGAATGGTAAATTTCAGAGACATCCAAGCTCAAATGTTGATCTTCAAAACATTAGACATCTACGTTCAAGCTCAGATCTTCGAGAAATTGTTTTGCTTCATTCACGGATTTAAAGCATTTGAATGATTTATCAGGCAGAGCAACCCTTAGGTGAAAGGGATATAACAAAGCTGAACAAAGATTCCTCTGATATAATTCTGACATCACCATTTTAAAATGCAATATTTCTTGCATACCTCAGGACAAAAATCTTCAACAAAATGAAACTTAAGATTCTCATGCTCAGTAACTCCTTTCTGACGAGCAATCCAAATGAAGAGCTCCTTATTATTCACATTGTGACATCGAAGAATTACATGACGTGGTTTTAACCCGTTCGACAGTTTTGGTTTCAGCACCCGATGTGCACGGTCGAGTGCAGGAAGGGAAGGAAATATCTCCGAGCCAAAGACCTCCATTAAGAATTTTTAAGATAGTACACAGGGCCCATATGTTCAAAGATAAATTGGCGCATATTTTTCCTAATATAAACCCTATTTGTGACAGGTGTAATGCAGAAGTGGCTACTCTAACTCATATGTTTTGTTCATGAGTTAAGTTTAAATAATTTTTGGAGGGATGTGTTTGGAATATTATCTAAAGTTATAGATGCAGATGTTCAACCTAATCCACACAGCAATTTTTGGGATTATTCCAAGGAAGCATTTTATCCATTTGATTTTGACATGATATACTTTCTGTTTTTACTACTGCTGTTTATATATTTTTTTATATTATCTACTTGTTAAACTCCTCTTCCAATTTGTATATTCTTTATTTGGAAACCAATAAAAAAAGATTGAAAAATGAGATGAAGAATTGAGAAAAAAACTGAGTAAGATCCCGGCTCTCAACGTCCTCACTGAGTCTATTATTCGCAAATTCAGTCTGTGGCTTTGACTCTCCAAATCAGTAAACCTGACTTTATTCTGCTCCAATGTATGAGTGGTCAAAGTTCACTTCTTTTCCAAAGAATTCAATTTATGATCCCGGTTTAATAAGCTCTGAAAATTGCCGCTGCTGTTTTTCATTCTTCTTTTCAAGTGTTGCCATCCTACCTTCGCTCTCCTTTAACCATACTTCCAAGGTAGTAAATCTTTCATCAAGTTTTTCATCCAAAAGATTCGAGATAGCCTGTAAAGTAAGTTGAAACTTTTTAGGCTGTTCAAAGACATCTTCTTTCTTCCCATTTCCATCACCGGTTTCCTTGCCTTCGGCTAATGCCTTTCTTCCTCTGTTAGCCATTTCAGTCAAATCAAATTCAAATTCAAACAGATAAAAGTGTTATAAACACTTTGATAAAGATGTCAAAGGGGTGGTAAGGAAATTTAAAATGAACAGTGCAAAGCCAGAATGCAACCTACTCCATGTAGCGCCTCCATGAGAGTCCTTCGCCTAATGTAGCCTAACGCGCACCTTCTCAAAAATGCAGCTACACGTCGCGGTAACACAGATGGCAAGAACTGTGATTGGTCCACTTGGCAGCTGCCAGTTTCCTCCTGCGCATTTCCTCTTGCTTCGAAGTTGGACAGTGGACCACATCAAGGAGAGGTTAGGTGAGGTAGTCAGAAAATATGTACATGTGCACGACTCTTCATTGGCAGACAATAAAGACTTGAAAATGGCATCAAAATCGTGCAAAGAAATTTCCAACATTGCTTTGGACATCATGGACTGCAAAAGGTAATGGAAAAACTTCTCATTTTTCTGCGTTGCAGTAATTTCAAAAAAAGTAACACTTCTGCAACATTGATTAGCTCCAACTCCAACAAGACGTAGTCAGCAGTCGCCATTGTTCGCAACTCAACACAAGTCAATTCAACACAGTAGCACAGAACCCCAACACCAACTAGCATTTTGGCAGTGATGCAGACACACAAAATCACAAGTAGAAATGCTCACAACGGCATAGCGTCTATGCAGAGGTATAATTCAGGCTTCAGCAGGTGAACAGCTTCTCCCCAGTATGAACTGACCGGTGTGCTTGTAGGCTGGATGACTGAGTGAATCCCTTCCCACAGTCTGAACAGGTGAACGGCCTCTCCCCGGTGTGAACTCGCTGGTGTGCTTGTAGGTTACCTAACTGAGTGAATCCCTTCCCACACTCTGAGCAGGTGAATGGCCTCTCTCTGGTGTGAACTCGCTGATGTACTTTCAGAGTGGATGATTGAATGAATCCCTTCCCACACTCTGAGCAGGTGAATGGCCTCTCTCTGGTGTGAACTCGCTGATGTACTTTCAGAGTGGATGATTGAATGAATCCCTTCCCACATTCTGAGCAGATGAACGGCCGCTCCCCAGTGTGAACTCTCCGATGTACCTTCAGTTCAGATGAGCAAATGAATCCCTTCCCACAGTCTGAGCAGGTGAACGGCCTCTCTCCAGTGTGAACTCTCTGATGTAGCTTCAGTTTAGCTAAGCAAGTGAATCCCTTCCCACAGTCCGAACAGGTGAACGGCCGCTCGCCGGTGTGAAGCCGCTGGTGAACCAGTAGGCTGTATGACTGTGTGAATCCCTTCCCACAGTCTGAGCAGGTGAACGGTCTCTCCCCAGTGTGAACTCGCTGATGTGCCAGCAGCTGTGATGACAAAATGAATCCCTCCCCACAGTATGAACAGGTAAACGGCCTCTTCCCAGTGTGAACTGACATGTGTGATCGTAGGTGGGCAGACTGAGTGAATCCCTTCCCACAGTCTGAGCAGGTGAACGGCTTCTCTCCAGTGTGAACTCGCTGATGTATTTTGAGCTTAAATGACTGAGTGAATCCTTTCCCACAGTCTGAGCAGGTGAATGGCCTCTCACCAGAGTGAACTCGCTGATGTACCTTCAGTTCAGATGACTGAGTGAATCCCTTCCCACAGTCTGAGCAGGTGAACGGCCTCTCCCCAGTGTGAATTCGCTGATGTACCTTCAGATGGCATGACTGAGTGAACCCCTTCCCACAGTCCAAGCAGGTGAACGGCCACTCTCCAGTGTGAACTTGCTGGTGAGCCATTAGGCTGGATGACTGAGTGAATCTCTTCCCACAGACTGAGCAGGTAAATGGCCTCTCCCCAGTGTGAACTCTCTGATGTAGCTTCAGATGGCATGACCAAGTGAACCCCTTCCCACAGTCCAAGCAGGTGAACGGCCTCTCTCCAGTGTGAACTCGCTGGTGAGCCATTAGGTCAGATGACCGAGTGAATCCTTCCCCACAAATTCAGCAGATGACCAGCCTCTGCCCAGGGTGAACTGACTGGTGTGTCTGCAGGTGGGAAGACTGACTGAATCCCTTCTCACACACAGAACAGGTGAATGGTCTCGTCCCTGTGTGAACTTGCTGCTGTACCTTCAGTTGAGTTGACCGACTGAATCCATTCCCACTGTCTGAGCAGATGTTTGAAATTACAGGCGTGCCAGTCGGTCAGATGATCGAGTGAATCCCTCTCCGCAGTCTGAGCAGGAAGGATGATCGAGTGAATCGCTTGCTCCTCTTCTTAAGTATCTGGACAGAGACAGCAAAACTGGTGTGTTGTGTTCGGGATTCCCGTAGACAAATTCCTTGTCATTTTTAACCTGTAAAAAGATTTACAAAATCCATCAATGTGTGTAGGACAACATTTCAGATGAGATCACTTGAGTTGTCAAGGTGTGATCTGACATCACACTGTTAAAGTGAGGTTCAACCCAAGTTGGTGAGAGAAATCATCTTGTAACTGGACACAGTGCTGGTATCTGGAATGACCATCAATTCCCTGATGCTGTTCCCGTTTCTATAAGAATCAGGCATTTCTGCCATCTCCAATTTGTACCTTGGCTGAGTTTGACTCTCTCCATTGGTATTATTCCTTGTTCCCACTGAGCTGCCTGGCCCCACAGTAACTGAAACAGTGAAGTCGGCAGTGTATTCCATGCACCCACCAGGCTCTGTGTAGAAAACTTACCCCAACATCCCGTCGGTATCTATTTCCAAGCACCTGAAAACTCTGCTCCCTCGTGTTAGACACTTCAGCCCTGGGAAAAATCCTCTGGCTATCCAGACGATCAATACCCCTCATCATCTTATACACCTAAAAAAGTTCTAAACATGAACACGGAAATTATACATTGCTTTGAGAATTTGTCAGACGTATACAATATGATGAGGGAGAAGATAGGGTAAATAAATGCAAGCAGCTTGTTCCACGGAGGTTCGGTGGGACTACAACTAGAGGTCATGGGTAAGTGGGGAAGGTGAATATTTAATGGTAACATGTGGAAAAGCTCTTTACTGAAATGGTTGTGAGAGTGTGGAATGAGATGCCAGCACAAGTGGTGAATATGATCTCAGTTTCACCGTTTAAAAGGAGTTTGGATGGGAGCCTGGATGGTAGGGGTATGGTTTTTTTTATAAAAAGGGCCCAAAGGATATTGGGAACCAAATTCACCACAACCACAAACTGTTCTTGCTGCCACCATCCAGGAAACGGTACCACAGCAACAGGCTCCGGGACATCATCTTCCACCAGGCCATCAGACTGATTAATTGCTTTCTTGACTGTCCTATATACAAACTAAACATTATAAATCAATTTCAATTACACATTGCACATTTAGACAGTAATGTAATGTAAATATTTCTACTCATCTATATGAAGGATGTACATAATAAAGTCAATTCAATTCACCATCTCCACTATCTGTTCTGTCATTCTGGCTCCCATTCCCCCTACAACTTACTTTAACCATATCAGCCCCAACCCCCACTAGCTCTAGTAAGCCTTACCACTAAGATATTAATTGCCTCTTGCTCTGTTCCCCTAACAAAGCCACTTATCAGCCCTTTGACTTTCCTCCCCCCAACAGTTTCTAAAGAGTTCCTCTTGTTATTGTGCAGGCATGGCACTGGAGTACTCTACGATGGCTATTTAATCTCATTCCCCTTCCCGATTCTCACCCAGTTTCCTGTGTCCTGCACCTTGGGTGGAACTCACCTCTCTTCATGTCATATCTTTCACCCCGTCCTACTGCTGGATGATCTGGAATTCACCCATTTCAAGATCCAACACCTTAAAGTGCAGGGTTACAAACTGCAGCTGAATACACATCTTGTAGGTGAGGGCATCAGGGACACTGGAAGTCTCCCCTCCTTCCCTCCAATATTCCCTCTAATTTGTAGTAACCAGTGTGCACATGAATCGTGTACTGTTCATTTTTTACCCAGTGACAAGATGTGCACAGTGAATTTTATACAGAGAGGTATTCATTTTCACAGTTGGTAAATCACAGTCGATAGGAACTTTGAACTCCTCTGGGTTCGATCCAGTTCATCTGCACTTTCACACAATCTATGTAGCAGGCCTGTAATGGGTAACAAAGGATTTTCTCACCAAAGCTTTTACATATTGTCCATATGTGGTTTGCTTGCTAAATTACACTTTAAAAAGTCAGATTTCCAAATATCACTCCACTTCTTCCCACTTGCAAATTCTCCAGCAACTTTAGCACCACCATATGCACACAGGTATCACCAGTTTCTGGACTCTACATAAATATTTCCCCTGAACCCTCCCCCAAATGACTGAAAGTGGTGAACTGAGGGATGGCAATGCCAATGAATATGAAGGGAAGGGCAGCAGTCTGTCTCATTGGAGTCTGGCATATTTGTGATGTGAAACCACTTGTTGCCCAAGCCAAAGGTGTTTGCGATCATAATGAACCTAGAGAGAATGGTTCTCACCAGTAGAAAAGTCCAGAGCAAGAGGAGGTAGAACAAGCAACACACACAAAATGCTGGAGGAACTCAGCAGGCCAGGCAGCATCTACGGAAAAGAGTACTAATGCTGAGTTCTGCCGGCATTTTGTGTGTGTTGCTTTGAATTCCAGCATCTGCAGATTTTCTCTTGTTTGTGATTGGAGGTAGAACAAAGGTGATTTTCTCAACTGCTGATGTAAAAGATTTTGTTCCCTTTCTCCGTGTTCCTAATCCTTGCATTTAGATAGCTGGAGCTCAGCTCTGTCTGAGAGATCCATCGGTTCCCATTCCCTCATCAGCCGGAAGTTCCCCGGGGCCTGTGTATGGATCGTGGGGTTGAGAGAGAGGGGAGAGGAGCAGGACTGTCCGGGACTGCGGGTCACGGTGTCCGAAATTCACAGAAATTATCCCAAAGTTGGTGTTTAAGATAAAAACACGGAAAATCGCTGTTATCTATACCCGCCAATTTTCAAGGCCTTCTGGTGTACTGCACGCATGCGTGATACTCGGGGACGGCCTCAGCCTGACGCCTGCACATTTCATCGGCGTTTCAGCACCGGCAAAGTTTTTAACACATGGCCTTATGGGTAATCACAGGGCTATTAAAGATTTCTGCAAGCACCGGTTCACTTTCCATAACTCAATTTTTTCATGTGTATAGAAAAATCTGCAGCTGTTTTAACGCAGGAAAGCGGCTCCATAAACAATATACTCAATATCAACGTGTATCTAATGCCAAAGTAAAATGCAGATATAAAACATAGGAGATTCTGCAGTTGCTGGGAATACAGAGACACACACACACAAAATGCTAGAGGAACTCTGTAGTTCAAGCAGCAACTAAGCAGCGGAGTCCACAGCCTAGGCATGCTGAAAGGGCTCGTGTAAATGTTGCCTTTTTATGCCTCTCCACAATTGCTGCCTGACTGTTGATTTCCACCAGTATGTTGCAGAAATTAACCACCTTTTTTTTTTGATCAACCAGTTTCCAAATGCTTCTAATCTTTCTTTTGTAGCTACATCCAGCTGGTCTGTTTCCTACTTCTCCTCGTAAACTCTAGACCCCAACTCTCTCAGGAACCCAAAAGCCCTGACTCAGGCTGGCAACTCTTCGGTTTCTGACTCTGCTCCATCGAAGTTTCACTCGATAGTCTGCTGTCAGAACTTTAGAGGTGCATTGAATTGTGAGACCGGGGAGGGGGAGAGAGAGAGAGGGGGGGAGGGGGAGAGGGAGGGGGGGGAGAGAGGGGGGAGAGAGGGGGGGAGGGGGGGGAGAGAGGGGGGGAGAGAGGGGGGGGAGAGAGGGGGGGGAGAGAGGGGGGGGGAGAGAGGGGGGGGAGAGAGGGGGGGAGAGAGGGGGGGAGAGAGGGGGGGGAGAGAGGGGGGGGGAGAGAGGGGGGAAGAGGGGGGAGAGAGGGGGGGAGAGAGGGGGGGAGAGAGGGGGGGGAGAGGGGGGAGGGAGAGGGGGGAGAGAGAGGGGGGAGGAGAGGGGGGAGAGAGAGGGGGGAGGGAGAGGGGGGAGAGAGAGGGGGGAGAGAGAGGGGGGAGAGAGAGGGGGGAGAGAGAGGGGGAGAGAGAGGGGGGAGAGAGAGGGGGGGAGAGAGGGGGGGGAGAGAGGGGGGGGAGAGAGGGGGGGGAGAGAGGGGGGGGAGAGAGGGGGGGGAGAGAGGGGGGGGAGAGAGGGGGGGAGAGAGGGGGGGGAGAGAGGGGGGGAGAGAGGGGGGGGAGAGAGGGGGGGAGAGAGGGGGGGGAGAGAGGGGGGGGAGAGAGGGGGGGGAGAGAGGGGGGGGAGAGAGGGGGGGGAGAGGGGGGGGGAGAGAGGGGGGGAGAGAGAGAGGGGGGAGAGAGGGGGGGGAGAGAGGGGGGGAGAGAGGGGGGGAGAGAGAGGGGGGGAGAGAGAGGGGGGAGAGAGAGGGGAGGAGAGAGAGGGGGGAGAGAGAGAGGGGGGAGAGAGGGGGAGAGAGAGGGGGGAGAGAGAGGGGGGAGAGAGAGAGGGGGAGAGAGAGGGGGAGAGAGAGAGGGGAGAGAGAGAGGGGGAGAGAGAGAGGGGGGAGAGAGAGAGGGGAGAGAGAGAGGGGGAGAGAGAGAGGGGGAGAGAGGAGGAGGGCGGGGAGAGAGAGAGGGGGGAGAGAGAGAGGGGGAGAGAGAGAGGGGAGTCAAAACCACAGTGAGCTCATCGTCTTTTTCAGCCCGGAGAAAATCATGCAGGAAATTCATGCAGGTGTATAAGATGATGAAAGGCATTGGTCGTGTGGCTAGTCAGAGGTTTTCTCCCAGGGCTGAAACCGCTAACACGAGGGGGAATAGGTTTAACCTGCTTGGAAGTACATACAGAGGAGATGTCAGAGCCAAGTTTTTTAAGCAAAGAATGCTGTGTGTGCGGAATGCACTGCCAGCAACGGTGGTAGAAGCGGATACAATTGGGTCTTTTAAGAGACCCTTAGATAGGCACATGGGGCTTAGGAAAATAGGTGGCTATGCGGTAGGGTAATTCTAAGCAGTTTCTAGAGTAAGATAAATGGTAGGAACAGCAATGTGGGACAAAGTATCTGTAACGTGTTATCGAATTCTATGTTTTGATGAAATTTATGGGAAACCTCCTATCCCACGGAGTGGTGATTAATTGCAACCTGTCATCTCAGGGAGAGTGAGAGGGGAACGGGAGGGGTAGATTTTGATATACTGATATGGAACAGAAACATGAGCAGGGACTAGATGGGCCGAGTGGCCTTTCTAGTGTACATAGTGATTGTGGTAGAGACAGTAAGTACCTGAGACACGGGATTTGATACCGAACTGATTTATCATTCACAGCTCCACAATATTAAACACCAGTCTAGTTTAAGGCTAACATCAGCAGAACAGACTCCCCCAATGCTCAGTGACCAGGGGTCAGTCCTGGGTGTGATGAGCAACCGCAAGAACTGCAGACTCTGACAGTAACAGTCCCTCATGGAACCTGCAGCTGCCTTCAGTCATCATGATGGTTAAACATTTAACACGGAGCTGATTTTAACTTCCTCCCTGATGTAGGAGCGCTCAGACCGAAGATGTAGGGGAGAAGGAAAAAAAAGAGATAATAAAGTTGTTCGCACAGATAGGGATAAACAGAGAGGAAGAGGTGGAGAGTTTCTTAAATGCATCTATTTTAATGCTAGGAGCATTGTAAGAAAGGTAGATGAGCTTAGAGCATGGATTGATACCTGGAAATATGATGTTGTATTTATTAGAGAAACATGATTGCAGGAGTGGTGTGATGGGCAACTAAATATTCCTGGATTTCATTGCTTCAGGTGTGATTGGATTGGAGGGGCAGGTGTTGCATTGCTTGTCTGAGAAAATATTATAGCAGTGCTTTGACAGGACAGATTAGAGGGCTCATCTAGGGAGCATTTTTCGGTGGAATTGAGGAATGGGAAAGGTGTAGTGGGGTTGTATCATAGACCACCTAATCGGGAGTGAGATTGGAGGAGCAAATTTGTAAGGAGATAGCAGATACTTGCAGTAAGCACAAGGTTGTGATTGTGGGAGATTTTAATATTCCACACAGAGAAACATAAAAAATAGATGCAGGAGTAGCCAAAGGGAATAATGTCACATTTATCCACGTTAAATTGCATCTGCCTTGAATTTGGCCACTCATCTAACCTATCCAAGTCACCCTGCATCCTCCTCACAGCTAACACTGCCGCCCAGCTTCGTGTCATCCGCAATCTTGGAGATCTTGCATTTAATTCCCTCATCTAAATCAGTAATATATATTGTAAACAACTGGGGTCCCAGCACTGAGCCTTGCAGTACCCCACTGCTGACTGCCTGCCAATCTGAAAAGGTCCTGTTTATTCCCACTCTTTTCTTCCTGTTTGCCAACCAATTCTCTATCCACATCAATACCACACCCCCAGTACCGTGTGCTTAAGTTTGCACATTAATCTCCTGTGTGGGACCTTGTCAAAAGCCTTTTGAAATCCCAATATACCACATCCACTGGTTCTCCCCTATCCACTCTACTAGTTACTAATTACTCTTCAAAAAATTCTATAAGATTCATCAGACATGATTTTCCTTTCACAAATCCATGCTGACTTTGTCGGATGATTTCACCTCTTTCCAAATGTGCTATTATCACATCTTTGATAACCGACTCTAGCACTTCCCCACAACCGATGTCAGGCGAACCGGTCTATAATTCCCCCATTTCTCTCTCCCTGCTTTTTTGAAAAGTGGGGTTACATTAGCCACCCTCCAATCCTCAGGAACTAATCCAGAATCTAAGGAGTTTTGAAAAATTATCACTACTGCATTCACTATTTCTTGGGCTACTTCCTTAAGCACACTGGGATGCAGACCATCTTGCCCTGGGGATTTATCTGCCTTTAATCCCTTCAATTTACCTAACACTACTTCCCTACTAACATGTATTTCCCTCAGTTCCTCCATCTCGGTCCTGTACTAATTCCATTAGATTATTTATGTCCTCCTTAGTGAAGACAGAACCAAAGTAATTATTCACTTGGTCTGCCATGTGCTTGTTCCCCATGATCAATTCACCTTGTTTCTGACTGTAAGGGACCTACATTTGTCTTAACTAATCTTTTACTTTTCACATATCTATAAAAGATTTACAGTCAGTTTTTATGTTCTCTGCCAGCTTTCTTTTATAATCTTTTTTCCCTTTCCTAATTAGGCCCTTTGACCTCCTCTGCTGGACTCTGAATTTCTTCCAGTTCTCAGGAATGCCACTTTTTCTGGCTATTTTACTATCCCTAATTTCCCTTGTCAGCCACGGGTGTACTACCTTCCCTGGTTTGTTCTTTTGCCAAACTGGGATGAACACTTGTTGTAGTTCATCCATGCAATCTTTAAATGCTTGCCGTTGCATATCCACAATCAACCCTTTAAGTATCATTTGCCAGTCTATCTTTGCTAATTCACGTCTCATACCTTCAAAGTTACCCTTCTTTAAGTTCAGAACCTTTGTTTCTGAATTAACTATGTCACTCTCCATCTTAATGAAGAATTCCACCATACTATGGTCACTCTTACCAAGGGGCCTCGCATGACAAAATTGCTAACTAACCCTTCCTCATTGCTCAATACCCAATCTAGAATGGCCTGCTCTCTAGTTGTTTCCTCGACATGTTGGTTCAGAAAACCATTCCGCACACATTCCAAGAAATCCTCTTCCTTAACACCCTTACCAATTCAGTTCACCCAATCTATATGTAGATTAAAGCCACCCATTACAACTGCTGTTCCTTTATTTTACGCATCTCTAATTTCCTGTTTGATGCCATCCGCAACCTCACTAGTACTGTTAGGTGGCCTGTAAACTACTCCCACCTGCGTTTTATGCCCTTTAGTGTTATGCAGCTCTACCCATATCGATTCCACATCCTCCAGGCTAATGTCCTTCCTTTCTATTGCGTTAATCTCCTCTCTAACCAGCAACACTACCTCACCCCCTTTTCTTTCCTGTCTGTCGCTCCTGCATATTGAATATCCCTGGATGTTGAGCTCCCATCCTTGGTCACCCTGGAGCCATGTCTCTGTGATCCCAACTATATCATATACATTAATAACTATCTGCACATTCAATTCATCCACCTTGTTACAAATGCTCCTTGCAGTGACACACAAAGCCTTCAGGCTTGTTTTTACCACACTCTTAGCCCTTATACACTTATGTTGAAAAGTGGCCCTTTTGATTTTTGCCCTGGACTTGCCTGCCTGCCACTTTTACTTTTCACCTTACAACTTTTTGCTTCTCGTCTCATTTTGCACCCCTCTGTCTCTCTGCACTTGTTCCCACCCCCCTGCCACATTAGTTTAAACCCTCCTGAACAGCATTAGCAAACGCTCCCCCTAGGACTTGGAGGAGGGACAGCCCTCAGTGATTCCTGTGTGTGCTCCCTGGAAGCCTCAAGAAATGATAATGATCATGAATCAGGCCCCAGATAGAAAAGAAAAACCAGCACAGTTTGCTCAGTGTGTCCAGAGTACTACACAAATGTTTAATGCGACTCCGCAAGATTTATTCAGTCTCTGTTGCATGACTCTCTCAGCTGATAAAGGGCAGAAATGGAAGGCAGAATTGAGATACCAAACCTATCAGGAGTTACAGGCGGGAAACCATACTGAGAATGAACGGACAGACCAGATCATTCAAGCCTTGGAAAGGGCTCTCCAGCAACCTGTCAACATCACTAAAGTACCTGAATGCAATCCTAAGCCTGGGGAATTTGGACCAGACTATTGGGAGTGATTTGTGGCCTGCTGCGGCACCTTCGTAGGAGACCAAGCCTTTAATGATGGGAATCTGTCCCCCCAGTTCAATGCCCTACTGCTCCAATGCTGACCAACTGAGTTAGCCAACATCATTAAAACAAATAATATGGATTGGCTTGACAATGACCGAAATCAAACATGACGAGCTTTGACATATTACTGAGACCTGACTTTTGAACCTCGATCAACACCGAAGGGAACTAATTCTAAAGGTGAATATTTTCAGCGGGAAGAAGGATGCAAACGGGCTACATCTGGGGATCAGAAATGGGAATAAAAACCTACCAAGGGACAGGTGGGGACAACAACTCGTTTAGAAATGGACAAGCAAGGATGCTTCCTACCGTGAGTACCACCCCTCAGGAAGAGCCCAGTGTAATATTGACAGGTGCTGGAATTTCAATTCCGTTTATGATTGATATGGGGCAACCACAACCACTCTCAAACAGGAAACAGTATCGGAAAAGGGATTCCAGCTATCAGACGCTACAATCACTCTGTCTGGGTTCAGAGGCACGGAACGTACGTATTCACGAACCCAGCCACTGCAGGTGGAATTCCAGGGGAACCAGCGTGAGGTTTCAGTTACTGTCACCACCAGACGGGGGTTTAATCTTGCAGGGAGAGACTTGTTCTGTCCTTTGGAAGTTGAGATTCTATGCTCGGACAAGGATATCATGCTGGAACTGTGAACAACTGATAGCTTCCTCTGACCACCCAGTGGTGGGCACTTTATCTGGACTCCAGTACATTTGAACCCCTTCTGCCAGTGGCCAGCTCTCATGTGACTCTGTGTTATGACCCTTCGTGGTGCTTAACTGAGGAAAGCCAATATTATGCACCCCGAGGGACAGAAATTCCCAGTCACGGTGATTGGAGAGGATAAAGGAAGAGACCGTACTGCATTTCTGGCCAAAGTTCCAGATTTCTTTTGGCGACAGACAGGACTGGTGGTTCCCAATACCACCATTAGGGTTTGCCCTGGGTTCAAGCCAAAGAGCCTAGAGTCCATTGCCTACACCTTGCTGAAACAAGCCTCCAGCACCGAGGGAGACTGGCAAGACTTGGCTGCGGTCCAACTCCGATACTGGAAGGAGTCTGAGGTGAAGGCGGGACATCTGGTGAGACACACTTTTAATATTGACCGATCCCAAGATGCTATACCCCATCTCTGAGCAAATTCAGGCCATGAAGTCGGTCACACCAACTGAACCCCTGTCCAGATCACTGTGAAAGAAGGACAGACTCTCCCATCCATTCCACAATACCCCCTCTAGCCCATCCGGATCACAGTGAAAGGACAGACTCTCCCATCCATTCCACAATACCCACTCTGGCCCGTCTGGATCACTGTGAAAGGACAGACTCTCCCATCCATTCCACAATATCCCCTCTAGCCCGTCCGGATCACAGTGAAAGGACAGACTCTCCCATCCATTCCACAATACCCCCTCTAGCCCGAATCAATTTTATGAGGATGGAAGCTCTTTTGTGGATCCAGCAGGGAAACGATGCAATAGTGACGGACAGTGAAGTAATTGAACAGGCCTCTTTTGAAGCAGCTGTCTCCGCGCAGAAGGCTGAGCTGTTTGCTCTGACTCGTGCTCTGTTGCTGGGGCAACAGACGAAAGTGGGAACGTTTACACAGACTCCCATTATGCATTTGGGATTGTACATGACTACGGGGCTCTCTGGGAACATGGGGATTCCTGACTTCCTCTGGCCACCCCATTAGTAATGTCACCTTTGTAAACAACTTACACACCGCTGTACAGCTACCTCGAGTTTTGGCTATTATGAAATGTGCAGCCCACACACGCATGTCCGACTGTGTCACTAAACACAATGCTCTAGCAGATCAAACAGTGAAAAGTGCGGCACTATCCTCAGTAGTTGTAGCTTCCTCGGGTTCCCCGTCAAGCAACCCTCCATGACTAAAGCAGAACGGGTTTGCCAGACATGTGGGAGGTACATAATTTTCAGGGGGACGCCTCTGAGGAAGAGCGCAAACTGTGGTCCCAGATGGGGTGCCAGAAAGACCCTGACCTAGCTTTTTGGATTACCCCAACGGGACAGGTTTGTGTTCCTACACAGTTTTTACCAATATTGGCTGATTATATACATGATTTACCACCCCTGGGAAAGGAGGGAATGGTTGGTAGCCTGCACCCTGCACAGCAGGTACGAGTCCCTTAACAGGTGGACGTTTTTCTGTCTACAATTTGATTTTATTGAATTACCAATGGCCCACACTTTGTAGTGAAAGTAAACGAAGGGGTATGTAACGAACTAGCGATCAAGCAACAGTTCCACTGTGTACACCACCCACGGGCTGCTGGCAGAGTGGAGAGAGCCAATGGCACTCTGAAGAGTAAATTGGCCAAACTAACGGTGGAGGCTGGACTCACTTGGTTGAAGGTCCGACCATTAGCCCTATTCCACTAGGGTTACCCCATAGGGGAAAGCGGGGTTGTCACCAGTTTAAAACATTTATGGATGGCCCATGAGGATATCCTGGGGACCAATACCTTGTGCACCATTGTTCCCAGAAAGCCTACCAGCAAAATTAGATATTGGAAGAGATGCAGAAATAAATATGCCAACTAACCAAAATTTTCCAAGCGTTACATTCACAGGTATGACAAGCTTACAAGGAAGAGAACTACCTTGCAGAGAGGAGTGACTATCCCACCATAGAACCTGGGAATTTATCCTGATCAGGAACTGGGACTGAGGGAAAGTTGGACCTCGGTGGAGAGGACCATATGAAGTGTTACTGACCACTCCGACGGCTGTGAAACTGAAGGGGCAATACATTGAAGAGACTGCAAAGATGTTACTGAAGGAACTAAGTAGAAGGACTCTCTCGGACTAAAGGAAATTGTATTGGTTGATAGTGGAGAGTGATGAACCTCTAGGTTTCTTGCCGTGGATTGTCATTTTAAGAGATAGTGCCTGAGTGACGTCAGCCGGCAGATTTCTTGGGGAGAGGGGGAAAGACAGGGAGAGAGAGAGAGGGGGGAGAGAGAGAGAGGGGGGAGAGAGAGAGAGGGGGGAGAGGGAGAGAGGGGGGAGAGGGAGAGAGGGGGGAGAGGGAGAGAGGGGGGAGAGGGAGAGAGGGAGGGAGAGAGGGAGGGAGAGAGGGAGGGAGAGAGGGAGGGAGAGAGGGAGGGAGAGAGGGAGGGAGAGAGGGAGGGAGAGAGGGAGGGAGAGAGGGAGGGAGGGAGGGAGGGAGGGAGGGAGGGAGAGAGGGAGGGAGAGAGGGAGGGAGAGAGGGAGGGAGAGAGGGAGGGAGAGAGGGAGGGAGAAAGGGAGGGAGAGAGGGAGGGAGAGAGGGAGGGAGAGAGGGAGGGAGAGAGGGAGGGAGAGAGGGAGGGAGAGAGGGAGGGAGAGAGGGAGGGAGAGAGGGAGGGAGAGAGGGAGGGAGAGAGGGAGGGAGAGAGGGAGGGAGAGAGGGAGGGAGAGAGGGAGGGAGAGAGGGAGGGAGAGAGGGAGGGAGAGAGGGAGGGAGAGAGGGAGGGAGAGAGGGAGGGAGAGAGGGAGGGAGAGAGGGAGGGAGAGAGGGAGAGAGAGAGAGAGAGAGAGAGAGAACACGAACGCACGCTGGAACTTGACCACACAGCATGTTTACACATCCCAGTTTGTTTCATTGAAGCAAGGATTATTCATCCATTGTATACCGAATGTGTGATTGTCACTTTGTTTGATCCATTGGAGTGGATCTGTTGGTTTGGGAGTGTCCTGTGTGGACCACTTGTGCTAACCCTTGCCTGGGTGTGGTAATTCACTTGAAGAGGTACTCCTGTGACAAATCACTGTTGGTGATAATTCGTATAATCCAAGTGGGGATTTTGTTGGAGTATCTCGTGGCTACCACTTTTGTTAACCCTTAGCAGAATTCGGGTGTGTTCTGTGGTAACCACTTGTGAGAAGGGATATTCTGTGGAAATCACTGTCGGTAATACTTTGTGTGTTGGATCTGGATTGGGAGTACCTTGCGGAATCTACCTGTGTGTTAACCCTTGCTTGGGTGGTCATTCCCTTTGAAGACTTATCCCTGTGATAAGCTAATTTTGGTGATATTTTGTATGTGGATTTAGAGCAACGATGGATAAGACCTACAGCGACTGTTATCCTGTTTTACCACCGTGGAATTTGTGGAATTCAGCGTAGTTGCCTTCTCTCGACATTCACCTTGGATTAAAAATCTCTCTCTTATCATTTATTCCATGGCTTAACTGAACTTTCATGCTTCACCATCCCAAGACTTTGAGCTTGGTATTCCCTGAGCTCAGTGGTTTGGGAGTTATATTTACACATATGTGTACTCATAACACCTTTAACTTCAGATTATTTTGCTTAAGTTGTTATACAAGTAGATACTAATAAAGACAGTGCTTTTAACATCAAAACTGGACTCCAGGTGTTGTCTATAGCTGCTGGTTCATTTAAACCATTACGGGTGCGTAACAGTGGTGTTTGTGTTTATGTCTTTGAGAGGGCTCACCCCAGCATCCAGTTAAGATTTTCCTGTCTCTGTCACACTTATGCCAAATGGGTAGAACTAGGGGCCCGGACAGACACAGTGTTTTGACAGATGTATCTCAGGCCCCCACCAAACAGAACTTCCTACACTGGGAAACATGCTTCCTGGCCATAACTGCAGGTGCCCAGCAGCGGAGAGGAATAACTGAGACTGAGCGATCTTTAATGATAGTTTTTCTCTCCTATGGAGTAGCCGGGAATTCACAAGAGATAATCAATTTGACTACAGCACTTGAGGACCTGGCCTCAATACTGCAGGGGCCCTGTGACAGAAACACAGGCCCAAGTAACAGAAATACCCACTGAAATGATTGCAATCTGGCAAACAGTCGTACAGAATCGTACGACTTTAGATTTTATCCTCGCTGAGAAAGGGGGAACTTGTGCTATTATTGACACAGAATGCTGCACCTATATCCCTGATGAGTCTACTAACGTTACATCCCTCTCCCAGCACACTGCCAAGGAGACTGACAGCATCAAGAGAGTAGGGCAGGATTTACACGGGTTCACGGAAGGGTCGAAAAAGTGATCTTCGAAGGCCTGTTTGTAATATGTTGAGCATGATATTGCATTATGTCCTAATAGTTGTACGTATCATTGTTATAATTACTGATGTATGCTGTTTTTCCCACTGAGAAGTCAAAGCTGTACTTGGTTGCTTTCTCTGTAAAAAATTACTGTTTTGTTGCTCATTTAATGATCAAAAAGGAGGGAATAATGAAGTATGGTTTAACACTTCGTTAAACTATAACAGCCTGTTTTTCTGAAAGAAACTGCTGATGATCAACAGATGTACTAAGCCATGCTGAGCCATATTTCTTCTTGAGGGTAGCTAGCTAGGTTTTCAGGACACTCATCACCTTGTGTGTTCATGCGCAGAGATAGGACAGTTTCAGTCTGTTCTGTGTGTGTAAGCCATTATGACTATTTTGTCATTTGTCTTTAGGGGCTCCAGCCTGTCGTAGTAAATAACTTTGGTTCCAGCCTGTCTAGTGTGTGGAGTATCTGGATGGATATATCTGTGGTGAAGGGGAATTGTTAGTCAGTTAGTGGATTGGGTGGGAACAGTCATTGACTGTTCCTGTTTGAGTGACTAACTGAGTAAGCCCCAGGTACTTGAAATAAAGAGTTTGTACTAATACAGTCTCTGAGAGACTCTCTCCAGATTCAACTTCCACAGAATGGGATTGGTTTCAAAGGGCTGGGCTGCTGGAAGAACAGTACCAGACCTGGACTAATTGCAACCGGGTCTGACAGAGGCATAAATGGTTCTTCAGAGCACATACAGTCTCACTCCTACCTTCCCTTGTGCAGGTATGTAATGTCTAAAGGACCAGTGTTTGAGTAAAGGAGACTCACCAAACTTTCTCCTGACTGAATCACTGGAATCTCCGAGTCAGATGGGTTCTCTCCAGTCGATGCTCTCAATCCTTGGGCTGGTTCACTTGTTGCTGTTCCCTCATCTTCAGTCCTGGGTTTTCTTCCAATAAATCTCTCACTGCAGGTCTAACTTTAACATGAAAGATAATGAAGCACATTAACAATACAAAGGAGGACCAAACATTTCTGCTTAATGTTACTAGGAACAAAACTCACTGAAATTTAAACGTTGAAGGCAGATATAATGATCTCAGTGAACAATCTTTTATTGTCCCTCACATGACACAAAAGAATATGGGATAAGAAGGAGCCATCATTCAGTCATGGTAAGACATAAGGAACAGAATTAGGTGATTTGATCCATCTAATCTGATCCACCACTCAAACACGGCTGATTTTTATTCCCACACTATATTCCTACCTTCCTCCTGTCACCCTGAAGCTATTTAGCAATCTTGAATATATTAATCTCTGTCATAAATATACCCAAATCACAGCCTCAACCAACCTCTGTGGCAACAAATTCCACACTTCGGACACCTAATGGCAAAAAAAAATTTGCAACTGAATTTTAACTGGAAGCATCTTTATTCTGAGATTGTGCTGTCAGATCACAGACTCTCCGTCTAATGGAAACATCCTCTCCATGTCCACTGTATCCAGGCTGTTCAGCATTCGGTAGGTTTACATAACCAAAGCTCGCCTCCACAAACCCCACTGTCCCTCTGAACTCCATCCAGCACAGGTCCAGAACCATCAAATGCTCCTCACACATAAAGCCGATCATTCCTGAGATTATTCATGTGAACCTCATTAGCAACAACTGTACTGAACACATTTCCAGCAATAACAGACAAACTGGTACCAGGATAATTGACAGGGAAAAGTTCTGCTTTCTTTACTGTTCTACTATCACAGATCGAGTCATTTCCATTTCCAGGTTAAATGTAATAAAAAGAAAGTGGAATTACCAGAAACACTCAGCAGGTAAGGAACAGCTGCGAGGAGGGGAACAAACTT
Source organism: Hypanus sabinus (assembly GCF_030144855.1). Classification (NCBI taxonomy): domain Eukaryota; kingdom Metazoa; phylum Chordata; class Chondrichthyes; order Myliobatiformes; family Dasyatidae; genus Hypanus; species Hypanus sabinus. Next base: position 121,494 of record NW_026781240.1, on the reverse strand, counting down.
TACAATTCAGGTTAATGACGTTTCGTCAGAATGACTTCAAACATTTCGTTTTTAGTGCAACTTGAGATTCTGCCTGATTTCCACCGAGTGACAGACTGGTGACAGTGAGGGGTCCGCTCACACAGTTTGAACACCAGACTCACGGGTCTATTTCTACTGTTGTAAACACGGAAAAGCCGGTCCGGAGACGTCAGAACACACCACAGCTACTGAATTAATTATACATACTACTGTATGAAAGATTCAAAAATGACAAAGTTAGAAGATACAACTAGAACTTTGTCATATATACTTTGACCCTCACCAACTTTTTATCAACACACCATAGGAAGTTTCCCATCCGGACACTTCACGCTTTGCATGGTAACTGCTCCGCCCGTGACTGAGAGGAACTGCACAGTCTTTTGGATCCAGATCAGTCCTCGGTAAAGCAGGCAGTGAAATAAAAGATTCCCACAACCTGGGACGTTCTCCTTTCTCACCCACCCCAGTCCGGGAGAAGACACAACAGCCATAAAGCTCCAGGACAAAAGCGAGGAGCCTTTGGAAGCGAGACGTGTTCGGGAAATTAATGGGACTCAGTGGCCAAAATCACACCACGTGATCTTGTGTGACAACGCGGAGGGCGGGGCGAATCTGCAACACACAGCGTCACGTGACCTGTCGGCGGGACTTCTATTTAAATTCTGCAGAAACAGACAGCCTGTGCTCCTGTTTGGATCGTTTAATGCAGATTAAGTGGAGTCGACACATTTCTGACGAGCCCAGATAACTGGAAAATAAATGATTAACTGGCCCTCAGTTCGGGGCTCACGGCCAACATCGGATCTCCCCGCTCGGGATCCGGCTCAGTACTTACCGATGGGAAAGTGATATCTTCGGCCCCCAAACAGTGATCCCGACGGAAGAGACGAAAGTCTTTCCCGATCACACAGCCGACCCACTTCAGCTCTGAGCGGAGAGGATAACACCGTCCACCCGGAGACTGTGAAAATGCGCGAAGAGATTGTTACATCATCGGGAGGCGGGGCCTCGGTAACAGACGCGCAGATGTTGCCCATCTGCGGTTAAATGGGAGGGGCAAACGGGATCACGTGTCAGGATTGGTGACACCTCCCCCCCTCCCCCCAGGCAGAGACTCCAGCTACTCATTAGTCTGTGGAAAGAAGCAAACTTGCCGCTCACATCTCCTCTCACCTTAAATGTATTAGACATTTCAACCCCCAGGAAAAATATATCGTCTGTCCACTCTATCTATTCCTCTCGTGATCTTATGAACGTCCATCCACTCTCACCCCAGCCTGCGCCGCTCTGGAGAAAACAACACAAGTTTGTCCAGCCTCTCGTTATAGCTCATGCCCTCTAATCCAGGCAGTGTCCTGGTAAAGCTCTTCTGTGCCCTGTCCAAAGCCCCGACATCCTTCCGAGAATGGGGGCGACCAGAACTGTATGACACACTCCAGATGTGCTCTAACTAGTTCTATAAAAAAGTGTTATGAGCTGTAACGTTTTAGAAACGAACCAGCAGCAATAGAGTTCACACTGGAGTCTGGTTTTGATGTTAAAGCCATTGTCTTTAGTAGTATCGACTTACAAATATAGTAACAACGAAATAAAGGAAAGTTACCAGTGTTAAGTGCATATATGTATAAATATAATTACCAGACTCTCGAACGTAAGGGAACAAAGCTTAGAGTCTTGAGATGGTAAATTAGGAAAGTTCAGTAATCCACGGAATAAATGATGGGAGAGAGATATTTGTAATCCAGGGTGAAACGTAGAGAAAAGGCCGTTACTTCAAAATAACCGTCGACGAAGTTCTTATCCGTTGAATCCGTCCACATACGAGTTATCAGCGAAAGTGACCTGTCAGAGGAATACCGTCTTCCAGGGGTTACCACACAACATACCCAGGCAAGGATTAACACAAGATATTCCAAAAGCCACTCCTATGGATTATACGAAGTGACAGCCACAGACATTCGTTGTGGTTCCGTGTACAGATGATTAACCCACTCTTGTGGGCATAGGAGAATTCCAAGCCTCAGCTGCGACTAACTGAAGCGATCAGCTTTTCCAGTCTCTCTCTCTCTCTCTCTCTCTCTCTCTCTTGTTCAGTCCACAGTCAGCGCTGTCAGCCTGTGACTGACGTCATAGCCCCGCCTCCTCACGCCGGCGCTCTTAAAGAAACAGTCACAGTACGACCTTTGAACTCAATGTTTCAACTAATAATGACAACCATGTCTTTTGCCTTCTTAACCACCCGATCAATCTGTGCAGTCTCTTTCAGGGAGCGATGAACTTCGAGTCTAAAAACCCTCTGATCATCGACATTGTTCAGGGATTTGCATTTAACAGTGTACTGTCTCTCCACATTCGACCTACCGAGCTGCCAAGATGATCGTCACTAATCAAATCTCACTGAGATTTCTCAGGTCCTGTTGATTTTATTGCCAATTGCACAAGTACGGGAAGGTACAGGGACAGAGAAACACTAACTTGTGGCATCACAGGCAAGTACATTCTGTGCTGTCTTTACGACAGTTATTTAGTTTATAATATTTCCGCTTAGTAATTCATTCGATAGTGTTTTCTAGTTAGAATTAGAAGTGTTCAAAGTATATTCATTGCATGTAAAATATATCGGCATGCGATGACGTCACATCCGGTTTCGCCGCGTCTTGTGGGAAAATACCGGTTTGAAATTAACGCGAGGGTGGGGGCTTACCACGAGTCAGACCCGAGCAGAAGTTGTTTTGCAGGCATGAGAAATCACAGTGAGAGCAACGCTGTAAGTTAATAGATAATCGATATATTGAACTAAGATGTTAATGCCGATCCTGTTAGAAGTAACGACGGTAGATAATGTTTATGCTTTCGTTAGTTAAAGAGTCGCGGATAGTTTGCATGGAAGTGTATTAAAATAGTCAATGGAGCAGGTAAACTCTCCCTGTATACTGCACCTTAGTGTAATGTAGTTATAGTCACCTTTGCAAGTATTTACACTTGAAATGTGATATTAAGGAAGGAACAAATACTGTATCAATCTTGTATTGTTTTATCAACAGTTTTCACCATATGCTAATGTGAAGAGTGAACAGTAAATGGTTAATCTTGCTGCGATCTGGTTCTTATTAACTGTGGTTTATCTCGACGTTAAATTCGGCGTTCGTGACACGCGAAGGAGAACGTGACACATTCTGTTAACACACGGAACACAAATTATACGATTCTCTGTCAGTAACAATCTGTAAATATGATTTATGTCATTAGCAATGTATAAAATACTTTGTGTCATGATCAATATTAAAATGTGCATTTTGTCTCAATAACAGACTTGGAGATATTGAATTTGGTCCCTGTCTCCATTCCTCCTGTAATCCACAACCAGCTCCTTTGTTTTTGTCACAATGAGGGAGAGGTTGTTTTCTTGACACCACTGTGTCGGGGTGATGACTTCTTCTCTGTAGGCTGCCTCGTTATTATTTGAGTTTAGGCCAGTCAGTGTAGTGTAGTCAGCAAATTTAATTAACAGATTGGAGCTGTGGGTGGCGACATGTCATGAGAATACAGAGAATAAAGGAGGGGGCAAAGAGACACCCGTGTGGGGTAAGTGTGCTGAGGGTCAGAGAGACAGAGGAGATGGAGCCCACTCTTACCACCTGCCGGTGATCTGACAGGAAGTCCAGGATCCAGCTACACAAGGCAGGGTGAAGGCCGAGGTCTCTGAGCTTCTTGTCGATACTTCACGGCTTTGTATGGCTACTGCTCTGCCTATGACTGCAAGGAACTGCAGAGAACATCAGAGAAACAAGCCTCCTCTCCATGGACTCTTCCTACACTTCCCCTGCCTCGGAAAAACAGGCCATGTACACAAAGAACCTCATAACCTGGACATTCTTGCTGCAAACCCGCTCCCACATTGGCGGAGAGATACAAAAGCTTTAAAGCGCGTAACACCAGGCTGAAGGGTGGCTTCCTGTCTGTGGTTATAAGCCAAATGAATGAAAAAATGGACTCGGCCTCACAATGTAACTCGACGTGACTCTGCACCATATGTCTAGTGATTGTTTTGCCAATTTCATTTTTCATTTTTAGAATCTTTTTTATTGATGCATAATCTTCTACAGCTATAAAATGATGCAAAACGTCAAAACGTACAATTAACAAAGCTGAAAAAAACTGATCGTAAAATATAAGAATGGAAATATATATATATAGAAAAATAAAAGAAAAAAAGTATCCCATCTTACTCGGGAAAAACCCAGTAACCGCAAAAAAAAAGGGGGGAAATCCATTAGGAATGAACCCTCCGGAGCAAAACGTTTGACCATCATCTAAATATTTTTAAAAAGAATCATCAACCGTCATATCACATTTATATAAAAAAAATAAAATCGGACGGAAACCATATAGCATAATTCAAATTAAATGACAATATTTGGCAAAAGAGCCCCATCTTCTCTCTAAATCGAATCGAGGATCAAATGTTCTACTATTTTTTCCTAACTAAGACATAACATTCCTTGAGAAAACGATTCAATGAATGTAGGGGAAGAAATATCTTTCCATTTTAATAAAACAGCCCTTCTTGTCAGTAGTGTAACAAATGCAATTACATGTTGATCTGAAGATGAAATACCCTGAATATGATGTGGAGCTATTCCAAATAGAACAGTCAATCTATTTGGTTGTAAATTAATTTTCAGAGCTTTAGAACTTGTAGAAAAAAAGATTTCCAAAACGATTTTAATGAAGAACATGACCAGAACATATGTGACAAAGTAGCTACTTCAGTTTTACATCTATCTCAGCATTTGTCTACACTAGGAAATATTTTAGATCGTCTCCCCTTTGTTAAATAATAACGGTGAACAGTTTTAAATTGAATTAAACAATGGTTGGCACATTCAGAAGAGGAATTTACATTTTTCAAAACTCGAAGCCAATCTTCATTAACAAAGGTCATATTAAGTTCTCTCTCCCAATCTTGTTTAATCTTGAGTTATAGGTTCTCGTTTCGTAACAAAAATAAATTATAAATTCAGCCAATTGAACCTTTCACAAAGGGATTCAATTTCAAAATGGTATCCAACATATCAGATTCTTGGAAACAAGGAATCTTAGGTAAATATTGTTGTAAAAATGTCTAAACTGAACATATTGCAAAAAATGTGTATGAGCGAGAGAAAATTTGTTAATTAACTCTTCAAAGATCATAATGGACCATCACAAAATAAATCTGTAAAAGAATGGATCCCTTTATTTTTCCATGGGAGAAAAAGGGGGTCAGTTGTTCAAGGTATAAATGAGAAGTTTCGATGTAAAAAACTAGTCATCTTAAATTGTTTTAATTTTTTTTAAAAACGAAACTGAACCCAAATCCGTAGGGATTGTTTAATAACCGGGTAAAGATTTAAGTTTGGAATTTAAACGAAAACATGATTGTCTAATGTTCACATCCCAATAATACTGTTAAATTAGGAAGTGCAAGCCCACCATCTTTTTCAGATTTTTGTAAATGATACTTATTAATTCTTGGACTCTTATTGTTCCAAATAAAGGAAGAAATAAGTGAATCAATTTGATCGAATTTCTTTTAGTTAAAAAGATAGGTATATTTTGGAAAATATATAAAAATCTAGGTAAATCCTCATTTTCACAGCATGAATACGACCTATTAAAGAAAAAGTAAGTGGATTCCATCCAGAAAATTGTTGTCATTTCTGTGGAATGGAAATATATGGAAAAGGCTTCACTCTCACATTACGATCTGCGGTAACTGGGATCAGGTGACCGGTGGTGGGTCTCCCATATCAATATCAGAATCAGGTTTAATAACACCGGCATATGTCATGAAATTCGTTGTCTCTGCGGTAGCAGTAGAACCTAATTCATAACAATAGATTTTAACAATTGTGATTTAATATAAGAAGATAAATATCACGTAATTAACCAAAGCCCCGACATCCTTCCGAGAATGGGGGCGACCAGAACTGTATGGAACACTCCAGATGTGGTCTAACTAGTTTTATAAAACTGTGTTACGAACTGTAACGTTTTAGAAACGAACCAGCAGCAATAGAGTTCACACTGGAGTCTGGTTTTGATGTTAAAAGCACTCTGTTTATTAGCATCTACTCATAATATAGTAACTTAACGAAATAAAGTTATGTAAATAATATGTGTAAATATAACTCCCAGACTATCGAGTCTGAGGGAACAAAGCTTAGAATCTTGAGATGGTAAAGTAGGAAAGTTCAGTAATCCACGGAATAAATGATAGGAGAGAGATATTTGTAATCCAGGGTGAAACGTAGAGAAAAGGCCGTTACTTCAAAATAACCGTCGACGAATTTCTTATCCGCTGAATCCGCCCACAGACGAGTTATCAGCGAAAGTGACCTGTCACAGGAATACCGTCTTCCAGGGGTTACGACACAACATACCCAGGCAAGGGTTAACACAATATATTCCACAATCCACTCCTATGGATTATACGAATTTGACAGCCACACACGTTCGTTGTGGTTCCGTGTACCGATGATCAACCCACTCTTGTGGGCATAGGAGAGTTCCAAGCCTCAGCTGCGACTAACTGAATCTATCAGCTTTTCCAGTCTCTCTCTCACTCTCTTTAGACTGGCCGACTGCCTGTCTGCAGATCTCTCTCTCTCTCTCTCTTATTGTTCAGTCCACAGTCAGCGCTGTCAGCCTGTGACTGACGTCATAGCCCCGCCTCCTCACGCCGGCGCTCTTAAAGAAACAGTCACAGTCCGACCGCAGGCTCGTAACAGCCGCAACACAACTTCCCGATTTTTGAACTCAGTGATTCAACTAATAAAGGCAACCATGCCCTTTGCCCTCTTAACCTCCCGGTCAATCTGTGCAGTCTCTTTCAGGGAGCGATGAACTTGGAGTCCAAGATCCCTCTGATCATCGACACTGTTCAGGGTTTTGCACTTAACAGTGTACTGTCTCATACATTCGACCTACCGAGCTGCCAAGATGATCATCACTAATCAAATCTCACTGAGATTTCTCAGGTCCTGTTGAATTTATTGCCAAGTGCACAAGTACGGGAAGGTACAGGTACAGAGAAACACTGACTTGTGGCAGCATCACAGGCAAGTACTTTCAGATAACACACGGAACACAAGTTATACGATGCTCTGTCAGTAACAATCTATAAATATGTTTTATGTCATTATCGATATATAAAATACATTATGTCATGATCAATATTAAAATGTGTATTTTGTATCAACAACAGTCTTGCAAATGTTGAATTTGGTCCCTGTCTGCATTCCTCCTGTAATCCACAACCAGTTCCTTTGTTTTTGTCACAATGAGGGAGAGGTTGTTTTCTTGACACCACTGTGTCGGGGTGATGACTTCTTCTCTGTCGGTTGCCTCGTTATTATCTGGGATTAGGCCAATCAATGTAGTGCCGTCAGCAAATCTAATTAGCAGATTGGAACCCGCCACTGCAGCCCCACAGTGCACTATGTACTGATTGCAAAGCTACGAAATTGCATGTGAATACCCTCCCCTCCCCCAACTCCACTCTTTCTGCGTCACCAGTAGACTGGGACATCTCTCATCTCGCTGCCTCTGCCAGGACGTTAAACTGTGAACAACTGTGGACAGGGACTGATCTCTGGGGTACTCCAAACGCTACCTCCTTCCAGTCTGAAAACGACCCACTCATCCAGACACACACTACCGGCAGTTTATCGACCTCCAACGGAAAAGCCTAATCACCTACTCCTGATGTTCAATACCATTGCTGACTCTGAGTTTACCACCGTCAAATGCCGGGAGGGACATAATAATCAGAAAGTCTCTAGTCACAGCCGTGTACATACAATGTGATCTCAGTAGGTGTGTGGCGCATGCTCAGAATGCGAAGGAGACGGACAAACTGAGCCAAGTCACAGACTGATGAAGGGGAGGAATGATCCATTTTGATACAGAGAGGGAAGCAGAGAGTTTGATGTTGTGCCTGATGCCGGAAATGTGGCCGGTTAGAAGATGAAATCTTGTTCCTCTAAATTGTTTTGAGATGTGACAGTGTTTTAATCAGAAGGCACCATGGAGACTAAAATTATTTCAGTTGAAATGTTGTCCTTCACCCACTGACGTGCTCTGTAAACATTTAACAGTGTAGAAAATTAAAAGGATTTGTGTATGGGAATCTCGAACAGAACAGCACTTTAGTCCGCTCTATCTGTCAGTTCACCAGCGCTTGGACACAAAGTACACTGCAGATGCTGTGGTCAAAGCAACACGTACAAGACGCTGGAGGAACTCAGCAGGTCGGGCAGCATCCGTGTAAATGAGCAGTCAACGTTTCGGGTCAAGACCGAAGACCGAGATCCACAGCTTCGCTCTGGGAAGCGGCCGTTCACCTGCTCCGTGTGTGGGAAGAGACTCGTTCAGTTAACCCACCTTGTGATGCTCCGGTGAGTTCACAATAAATAGAGGCCACATTTCTGTCCGGAGTGAGCAAAGTGTTTTACTCAATCATCCCAGCTGCTGCAACACCAACAACTTCACATCAGGGAGGAAGTTCAAATCAGCTCCGTGTGAAATGTTTAACCAACACGGTGACTGAAGGCAGCTGAAGGTTCATGAGGGACTGTTACTGTCAGATTCTGCAGTTCTTGCGGCTGCTCATCGCACCCAGGGCTGAACCCTGGTCACTGAGCATTGGAGGAGTCTGTTCTGCTGATGTTAGCCTTAAACTAGACTGGTGTTTACTATTGTGGAGCTGTGATATATAAATCACCTCTGTATCAAATTCCGTGTCTCACTGGAGAGGCCACTCGGCCCATCTTGACCCTGCCCATGTTTCTGTTCCATATCAGTATATGAAAATATATCCCTGCCGTTCCCCTCTTGCTCTCCCTGAGATGACAGGTTGCAACTAGTCACCTCTCTATGGGATAGGAAATTTGTTACGTACCCCGTAACTGGGTGTTTAAACAGAAGAGAAAGAAGAATCCGGTGGAGTCTGGTGGTACCAAACTAAAGGTGTTTATTAATAAAAATAAGCAAAACCATATCAATAATGCGAATATACATATAAAACAAGTTAGCAGTAATAAACATAAAAGTGTAGGAATAATAATAAGCAATAATAAACAAGCTCTATTGATGTCTAGGGGTAAATGAATTGTCATGGAAAAGTACAAAATACAGTTCAGTTCATGAGTGCTGATGTAGTTATGGTTGTTGTATTGTAATCATGAGAGAGAGAGAGAGAGAGAGAGAGAGAGAGAGAGAGAGAGAGAGAGAGAGAGAGAGCGAGAGAGAGAGAGAGAGAGCGAGAAAGAGAGGGGGAGAGAGCAAGAGAGAGAGCGAGAGAGAGAGAGAGAGCGAGAGAGAGAGCGGGAGAGAGAGAGCGAGAAAGAGAGGGGGAGAGAGCGAGAGAGAGAGAGAGAGAGAGAGAGAGAGAGAGAGAGAGAGAGAGAGAGAGATGGTGTTATGGTTTCTCTGCAAGCTTGTTTCCACTTTTATAAGGACTCTGTCAGCTTCTGTGTTCTTACCGAGAGAGAAGGGAGGAACTGTTTGATGGACAGCTGGGGCTCAGCACGGTGAGATAAGTAGGAGGTCCGCTGATAGACCTCCAGAAACATGGTTTTGGACTCTGAATGAGCTTTGTTGTGTCCACAGAAAAAGGTGGGTTTTGGAAGATCGATCAGGAAAAGGCTGTGACCGGTGGGGAGTTATTCGTGTGTCCATCCGTCGCCTGGGTTAATAACTCCACCACAGAAGAACGGTCCCGTTTGTAGTGTCACAGTCGGTGACATCCAAAGGATTTCGGAGGACGACGGGACTATCGACGGCATCAGTTTACCTGAAGACTCAAACCTCTCCCTCTCTCTCCATCACTACTCGACTCAATCCCACGAACTGAAACGAACTTCACTCATCACCGTAAGACGGCATCCATTCACCCCGAGGCGTGAAGGAGCTTGGCTTTCCTATTTCCACACACACACACACACACACACACACACACACACACACACACACACACACACACACACACACACACACACACACACACATATATATATATAAAATCATTGATAACCTGTTTGATATATCTGCATTTATATTGCTGTAGTTACTAATAAATAGCATTAGTTTACTGCAATACCAGACGACACAGTGTTTTATATTTCTGCTGGTTCTTTGACCCGTCACGGGGTACCTAACAGTATCTACTCCAAATATAAAAGATCAAATGAAATAAACAGTGTTATGCGTATATATAGCTCCCAAACTATCAAGCTTGGGAAACAATGCTTAAAGTCTTCAGATGGTAAATTGGAAAAGTTCAGTAATCCACGGAATAAGTGAGTGAGAGGAGAGATTTGTAAATCCACAGGAAAATGTAGAGAGAAGGCAATTATGAAGAATTCCACACACATTCCACGCTGGGTAAACGAAATAACAGTCGCCGAAGATTAGAAATATCACCAGGTGACAGTCACAGGAATATCGTCTTCAAGTGGTTACCACAGAACACCCCGATTCCAGGTAAGGGCCAACAAAAGTGATACCACGGGTACTCCAGCAAATCCACACATATTGATGATACGAAGTGACAGTCACACATCCGTTGTGTACTGCGTGCCGATGATCAGATCAACCGTACCTTTTGGGCATGGAAGAGTTGCAGCCTATAGCAGTCACACGCTGAAGTTGCAACAGCTTGTCTCCCTCTCCCGCTCCCGCTCCCTCAGGCTGCCGCAGCTTGTGTCTGACGTCACAGCCCCGCCTCACTCAGGCACTTAAAGCGACACTCACAGTAAACGAACCTGCGGTCTCGTAACACAATGCACCTCTAAAGTCTGACAGCAGACTCGCGAGTGAATCTTCGATGGTGTAGAGTCAGAAACCGAAGATTTGCCAGATTGAGTCAGGGGCTGCAGAGAGAGATGGGGTCCAGAGGAGGAGGACGAATAAGACCAGCACGATGTGGTTAAAAGTGAAAGATTAGAAGCATTTGGAAACTGGTTGATCGAAAAAAAAGGTGGTTAATTTCAGCAAAACACAGGTGGAAATCAACAGATCAGGCAGAAATTTTGGAGAGGAATACATAGAAAACGTTTTGGCAGAGCCCCTTCCGCATGCCTAGCCTGTGTACTCCGCTGCTTAGTTGCTCTCTGAATTGTTTTGTGTGTGTGCGTCTCTGTATTTCCAGCAACTGCAGGAACTACTGTGTTTTATATCTGCATTTTACTTTGGCATTAGATACACGTTGATATTGAGTATATTGGTTATGGGAGCCGCTTTCTGCGTTAAAACAGCTGCAGATTTTTTCTATCCCCAAGATAAAAAAAAATGAGATATAGACATTGAACCGGTGCTTGCAGAAATCTTTAATGGCACCGTGATTACCCATAGGGCCATGCGTTAAGAATTTCGTCGGCGCTGAAGCGCTGATGAAATGCGCAGGCGTCAGGCTGAGTTTCACGCATGCGCGCAGTACACAGAAGCCTTTGAAAATGTCGGTTGCAGGTAAGAGTGATTCTCCGTGTTTTTATCTTAAACACCGATTTCGAGATAATTCCTCTGAATTTCGGACACCGTGACCAGCAATCCCGGGACAGTCCTGTTCTCTTCCCTCTCTCTCAGCCCCACGATCCGTACACGGGCCCCGGGGAGCTTCCGGCTGATGAGGGAATGGGAACCGATGGATCTCTCAGACAGAGCTGAGCTCCAGCTATCTAAATGCAAGGATTAGGAACTCGGAGAAAGGGAACAAAATCTTTTACATCAGCAATTGAGAAAATCGGCATTAGGACTCTTTTCTGTAGATGCTGCCTGGCCTGCTGAACTCCTCCAGTATTTTGTGCGTGTTGCTTCCTCTACCTCCTCTTGCTCTGGACTTTTCTACCGGTGAAAACATGTTTTGTACCATTCTCTCTGGGTACTTAATGATATCAAGCACCTTTGCCCTGGGCAACAAGTAGCTTTCACATCACAAATGTGCCAGACTCCAATGAGACAGACTACTGCCCTTCCCTTCATATTCATTGGGATTTCATTCACTGAGTTCACCACCGTCAGTCATTGGGGGAGGGTTCAGGGGGAATATATATGTAGAACACAGAAACTAGTGATGCCTGTTTGCATTTTGGTGATGGAAAAGTTGCTGGAGAATTTGCAAGTGGGAAGAAGTGGAGTGATATTTGGAAATCTGACTTTTTAAAGTGTAATTTAGCAAGGAAACCACATATGGACAATGTGCAAAAGCTTTGGTGAGAAAATCCTCCATTTCCTGTTCCAGGCCTGCTACATAGGTTGTGTGAGAGTGCAGATGAACTCGATCAAACCCAGAGGAGATCAAAGTTCCTATTGACAGTGATTTGCTAGATGTTAAAATGAATACCTCTCTATATAAAATTCACTGTGCACGTCTTGTCACTGGGTAAAAAATGCACAGTGCAAGATATATCTGCACACTGGTTATTACAAATTAGAGGGGAGATTACTACAAATTAGAGGGGTATTGGAGGGAAGAGGGGAGACCTCCAGTGTCCCTGATGCCCTCACCTACAAGATGTGCAGCTTGTAACCCAGCACTTCAATGAGCTGCAACTTGAAATGGGTGAATTCCAGATCATCCAGCAGTTGGAGGGGTTGATAGATATGACATGAAGAGAGGTGAGTTACTCGCAAGGTGCAGGACACAGGAAACTGGGTGAGAATCAGGAAGGGGAATGAGGTTAAATAGGCATCACAGAGTACTCTAGTGGCCATCCCCCTCAACAACAGGTAGAGCACTTTAGAAACTGTTGGGGGGGGGGGAATTACCTGGCAGAGGAAAGTCAAAGGGCTGATAGGGGATTTGTCAGTTAGAGGAACAGAACAAGAGGGGACGAATATCCTAGTGGTAAGGCTTGCTAGTGGTAGTGAGCAGGGGAGGGGGTTAAATAAAATGTGGTTAAAATAAGTTGTAGGGGGAATGGGAGCCAGAGTGACAGAACAGATAATGGAGAGGGTGAATTGAATTGACTTTATTAGATACATACTTTATAAACATGAGGAGTAGAAATATTTACCTTACATCTCCATCTAAATGGGCAATGTGTAATTTATAGTGATTTATAATAGATAGTTTGTACATAGGACAGTCAATACAACATTGAAATGCAATTGTATCAGCATGAATTAATCAGTCTGATGGCCTGGTGGAAGATGATGTCCCGGGGCTTGTTGGTCCTTTTGCTGTGGTACCGTTTCCTGGATGATAGCAGCAGGAACAGCTTGTGGTTATGGTGAATTGGGCCTGTTTGTCCCTGATATTCGTTGGGACCTTTTTACACACCTGTCTGTGTAAATGTACTGAATCGTGGAAAGTAGATTGAACAATGTATAATTTCCTTGTTTATATTTAGAGACATTTTTTGGTGTATAAAATGATGAGGGGTATTGAGCGTGTGAGTGGCCAGAGGAGTGTTTTTTCCCCAGGGTTGAAATGGTTAATGCCGAGTTTCCACACTCCCAAAGACCCTTTGTCCATCTCCTGAGTAAATAGAGATGGAAAAATATTTAAGATCTCCCCCATCTGCTTTGGATCCACACGTGGATTGCCATTCCGGTCTTCCAGAGGACCAACTTTGTGCCTTGCAATCCTTTTGCTCTTAATCTATCACTAGAATCCCTGAGGATTATCCTTCACCTTTTCTGTGACAGCAACCTCATGCCATCTTTTAGCCATCCTGATTGATTTCTTATGTGTTCTCTTGCATTTCTTATACTCCATAAGAAACTGACTGCCTATCCCTGTTATGTAATTCAATTTTGTGCTTTACCAGGGTCTCAATATCTCTTGCAATCCGAGTTTCCCTACAGTTTCTACCTTTACCTTTTATTCTGACATACCCGCTTACTACTTTCAAAATTTCGCTTTGAAGGCCTCCCATTTACCAAACACACCTTTGCCATAAAGCAGCCTGTCCCGGTCCACAGTTGCCAGATCCTAGTGTTGATTCCAGGTGTTGATCCATGTCCTGAACACATCCACCTTTCCTACGCTGCTCCTTGTATTGAAATATACAGGGCTCAGCATATTCACTGCACCATGCTCAACTTTTTCATTCCTGACTTTGTCTGAGGCCTGAACAACATCTGTCTCCACAACCTCTCCACTCTCTGTTCTGTTATTCAGGCTCCCATTCCCCCTGCAACTTTAGTTTAACCCTCCTTACCCCCACCTCCCACCATGCAGATCTATCACCCCTTTGGCTTTCCTCTCCCAGATCAATAAAAAGGAAGTGCATACCAGGTACAGGCAGATAGGAACAAATGGGGTACTTATGAAATACAGGAAATTCAAGTGAACACTTATGAAAAAAATAAAAGAAGGCATGAGTTTGCCCCAGCAGACAAGGTGAAGGAGGTTCCTAAGGGAATCTGCAGATATGTTAAGAGCAAAAAGATTGCAAGGGAAAAAAAAATAATTCTCTGGAAGATCAGAATGGTAATCCATATGAAGGGATAACATAGATTTGGGAAGATTTTTTTTCGCATCCGTATTTACACAGGAGATGGACACAGAGTCTATAGAAGTGAGGCAAAGCTGCATCAACTTCATGGACCCTGTACAGATTACAGAGGTGGAGGGGTTTGAGGCAAATTAGTGTGGATCAATCCCCAGGGCCTGACAAGTTGTTCACTAGGACCCTGCGGAGGACAAGTGCAGAAATTATCGGGGCCTTAGCACAGATATTTAAATCATCCTTAGTGACAGGTGAGGTACTGGAGGTTTGGAGGACAGACAATGTTGTTCTGCTGTTCAAGAAAGGCTGTAAAAATGAACTAGGAATTTATACATTGGTGAGCTTGACATCAGAACTGGGAAATTTATTGGCATGTGGGTGCAGGAACCAGGTATATACTGTAAGTATTTGGATAGGTGTGGACTGATAAAGGATAGACAGCATGGCTCTCGCCAATCTTATAGAGTCTCTCGAGGAAGTTATCAGGGAAGTGGATGAAGGCAAGGCAGTGGATGTTGTCTACATGGACGTTAGCAAGGCACTTGACAAAGTCTCATATGGGAGGTTTGTCAGGAAGGTTCAGTCACTCAGCATTCAAGATGAGACAGTAAATTGGATGAGACACTGTCTTTGGGAGAAGCCAGAGTGTGATACCAGATGGTTGCCTCTCTGACTGGAGGCCTGTGACTAGTGGTTGCCACAGGGATCAGTGCTGGATCTGTTGTTGTTTGTCATCTATATCAGTAATCTGGATGATAGTGTGGTTAACTGGATCAGCAAATTTGTGGATGACAACAAGACTGGGGGTTTAGCGGACTGCGAGAAGACTATCATGGCTTGCAGTGTGATCTGGACCAGGTGGGAAAATGGTTTGAAAAATGGAAAATGAAACTCAATGCAGACCAGTGTGAGTTGTTGCACTTTGGTATGACCTACCAAGGGAGGTCTTTCACAGTGACTGGTCAGGCACGGAGGAGTGTTGTGGAAGAAAGGGGCCTAGGAATACAAGTCCTTAATTCACTGAGAGCGGTACCACAGGTAGATAGGGATGGAAAAAATGATTGCAGCCCATTGCCCTTCATGAACCAAAGTACTGATAACAATAGATGGATGTTATGTTGACTTCTAGAAGATATTGGTGAGGCCTAATTTGGAGTATTGTGTGCAGTTTTGGTCACCTACCTACAGGAAAGATGTAAAAGAAGTTCAGAGATTTCAGAGAAAATTCACAAGGATGTTGCCATGTCTGGAGGATTTGGGTTATAAGGAAAGATTGAACAAATCAGGACTTTATACCTTGGAATGCAGAAGATTGAGGGGAGATTTGATTGTGATATGGAGGCACACATAGTGTTAATTTAAACAGGCTTTTTCCATGAAGATTGGGTGGGACAACAACCAGAGGCCATGGGTTAAGGGTGAAAGGTGAAATGTTAAGGGGAACATGAGGGGAAACTTCTTCACACAGATGTCATCTGGCTGTGGAATGAGCAGCCAGCACAAGTGGTGCATGCGAGCTCGACTTCAACATTTAAGAGGTTTGTGTTGGTACCTGGATGGTAGAGGTGTGGGAGTGGGCTGATTAAATAGTTCAGCACAAACTAGATGGCCCAAAGGGCCTGTTTCTATGTTGAAATTTTCTATGATTGTGACAAGAACCTGAAATAATACAAAAGTTCACTCTAACCCCTTTTGACAGCTGTGTGAACCAACCAGTCATTTCAGCAGGAGTTTTTTATGTGGTGTTAAAACTGTAACACTTTAAGTTAATAATACACAAAAGAAGATCCCAGCTGCAAGTCAAGAAAAACTAATTGTGTGAGAGTGTTTCAGTTACTGTGGGGCCAGGAACCCATGCAGCTCAGCATGAACAGGGAATAATACCAATGGAGAGAGTCAAGCTGAGCCAGGAGACGGCAGAAATGCCCCATTCTTATAGAGACAGGAAGAGCATCAGGGAATTGATGGTCATTCCAGATGCCAGCACTCTGCCCAGACAGGAGATGATTTCTCTGTCCAACTTTTGTTGAACCTCACTGTAACAGTGTGATACCAGATGAAACCTTGGCAACTCCAGTAATCTCATCTGAAATGTTGTCCTACACCCATTGATGGATTTTTAAAATCTTTTTACAGGTTAAAAGTGAGAAGGAATTTGTCTCCAGGAAGCTCAAACACGGCACACCAGTTTTGTTGTCTCTGTCTAGATATTTAAGAAGTGGAGCAAGGGATCCAATTGACCACCCTTCCTGCTCAGACTGTGGGGAGGGATTCACTCGGTCATTTGACCAACTGACACACCTGGAATTTACACAGGAGAAAGGCCTTTCACCTGCTCAGACAGTGGGAATGGATTCCCTCTGTCATCACAATTGAAGGTACATCAGCAAATTCACACTGGACAAGGCCATTCACCTGTTCTGTGTGTGAGAAGGGGTTCAGTTGGTCATCCTACCTGTGGACACACCAGTCAGTTCACACTGGGCAGAGGCTGGTCATCTGCTGAATTTCTGGGAAAGGATTCACTCAGTCATCTGACCTAATGGCTCACCAGCGGGTTCACACTGGGGAGAAGCCATTCACCTGCTCAGAGTGTGGGAAAGGATTTACACAGTCATCTACCCTACTGGTACATCAGCGAGTTCACACTGGGGAGAAGCCATTCTCCTGCTCAGAATGTGGGAAGGGATTCACTCAGTTATCTCACCTACAGAGTCACCAGCAAGTTCACACCAGGGAGAAAGCGTTCACCTGCTCAGAATGTGGGAAGAGATTCACTCACTCATCCACCCTACAGAGACACCAGCAAGTTCACACTGGGGTGAAGCCATTCACCTGCTCAGTCTGTGGGAAAGGATTCACTCAGTCATCTACCTTACTGGTACATCAGCAAGTTCACACTGGGGAGAAGCCTTTCACCTGCTCAGTCTGTGGGAAGAGATTCACTAATTTATCCAGCCTACAGAGACATCAGCGAGTTCACACTGGGGAGAAGCCATTCACCTGCTCAGTCTGTGGGAAGAGATTCACTAATTTATCCAGCCTACAGAAACATCAGCGAGTTCACACTGGGGAGAGGCCGTTTACCTGCTCAGAATGTGGGAAGAGATACGCTGACTCTTCCACCCTACAGAGTCATCAGCGAGTTCACACTGGGGAGAGGCCATTCATCTGCTCAGTCTGTGGGAAAGGATTCACTTGGTCATCTGATTTACGGAGTCATCAGCGAGTTCACACTGGGGAGAAGCCGTTCACCTGTTCAGAATGTGGGAAGAGATTCACTCATTCATCTCACCTACAGAGTCATCAGCGACTTCACACTGGGGAGAGGCCGTTCATCTGCTCAGTCTGTGGGAAGGGATTCACTCGGTTAGCTAACCTACAGAGACACCAGCGAGTTCACACTGGGGAGAGGCCTTTCACCTGCTCAGAATGTGGGAAGGGATTCACTCAGTTATCTCACCTACAGAGTCACCAGCAAGTTCACACCGGGGAGAAAGCGTTCACCTGTTCAGAATGTGGGAAGAGATTCACTCGCTCATCCACCCTACAGAGACACCAGCGAGTTCACACTGGAGAGAAGCCATTCACCTGCTCAGTCTGTGGGAAAGGATTCACTGAATCATCTACCCTACTGGTACATCAGCGAGTTCACACTGGGGAGAAGCCGTTCACCTGCTCAGTCTGTGGGAAGGGATTCACTCAGTCATCTACCCTACAGAGACACCAGCTAGTTCACACTAGGGAGAGGCCATTCACCTGCTGAGAATGTGGGAAAGGATTCACTCAGTCATCCCACCTACTGGCACACCTGTCAGTTCACAATGGCGAGTGGCAATTGTTATGAATTCCTAGGTTTTTTTGCTGTGGATTGTCATTTTAAGAGAGAGAGAGATTAAGAAGGCAAATGTGTCTGACTTGCAGCTTGTTTACATCGCTCGCAGCTTGTTTAGTTTTAACCGAGGACACAGACACTCAGAGTCAGACGGAGACGAAGGAAGGAAAATGGAAGAATCGAAACCAGGGAACTAGTGGCCAAGGGTGACTGTTTGGAACTTTCCTTTGACCACAAGGGTGGGCTAATTATTGATTCACCGTACATCAAAATTGTGGTTGTCACCTCATTTGATCCATAGAAGTGGATCTGATTTGGGGTATCCTGTGGAGACCACTTAAGTGTTAACCATTGCCTGGCTGTGGTGTGGTAATTCACTAAGACAATACCAATTATGAGAAGTCACTTCGGGTGATAATTAGTATGTGGATTTGGAAGGATGACAGATAAAATCTACAGTGACTGTTGGTCTCGTTTTACCACCATGGAACCTGTGGAATACGACATAATTGCCTTCTCTCAACATTTATCCTGGATTACAAATATCTCTCTCATCACCTATTCTGTGGTTGAACTGAACTTTCATACTTTCCCATCTCAAGACTCCATGCCTTGTTTCCCCCGAGCTCAATAGTTTGGGAGTTATATTTATACACATAACACTCAAGAGGAAATCTGCAGATGCTGGAAATTCAAACAACACACACAACATGCTGGTGGAACACAGCAGGCCAGGCAGTATCAATGAGGAGAAGAAATGTCAACGTTTCAGGCTGAGACCCTTCGTCAGGACTAACTGAAAATAAAAATACTAAGAGATTTGAAAGTAGTGGGGGGAGGGTGAAATGCGAAATGATAGGAGAAGACTGGAGGTGGTGGGATGAAGCTATTATCTGGAAAGGTGATCGGCGAAAGAGATACAGAGCTGGAGATGGGAAAGGATCATTGGACAGGAGGCTTCAGGAGAAAGAAAGGTGGGGGGGGGGGGAAGCACCAGAGAGACATGGAAAACAGGCAAACAATTAAATATGTCAGTGATGGGGTAAGAAGAGGAAGAGGGGCATTAACGGAAGCTAGAGAAGTCAATGTTCATCCCATCAGTTTGGAGGCTACCCAGCCAGTATATAAGGTGTTATCACTCCAAACTTAGTTTGGATTAATTTTGACAGTAGAGGAGGCCATGGATAGACATATCAGAATGGGAATGGGATATGGAATTAAAATGTGTGGCCACTGGGAGTAGTCTGTTGCTGCTGGTTCGTTTCTAAAGCGTTATGATTTGTAACAAAATGGGGCCTGCGTCTGGGATATGAACAAATTTAAGGATTGATTTAATATCGATTTCATTCAGGAAATCCCTTTTGATTTACTTGTGTGTGGAAAATCAGCAGCAATGGATGTTGATAGATATCTGGAAGTGTGAACCTCTCAGGCATTAGAGGACAGCAGAAGGATTGAGTTGTTGCATATTGCTAAAACGTTAATACTTGCTAAGGTGAAATTGACAATGAGGAGGGCACAGATGCAGAGGGTAACAGCTGAACATTATGTATCTGAGGTGTGTTTAAAGTGGAGGAGTTGGAGTTTCCTGAAAGTAAACATAGTGAACTTGAGCTCCAGGACAAGTTAGAAAAATAGAAGATGGAGACTCCGGAAAGGCAAAGGCTGTTTCAGGCTGGAGAGGCAGAAAAGCAGAAAGAAGATTCTCTTACAAAGTCTAATTAAGGGAAAGGCCTAGCAAGCCTATTCTGCTTTGACAGTTGCTGAAGCAGCTTATTATTTACTTATTTATGCTGACCCAATCATCGCCACTGGGCTATAAATGTGCCGGAGCCGTTTGTGGTTCAGTGCTTTGCTCAAGGACACACACGCTGCCTCGGCTGAGGCTCGAACTCATGACTTTCAGATCTCTAGTTCACCACCTTAACCACATGGTCACGCACCACACATTATGACATAGTGAAACAGGCTGTGCTCAAAGCTTATGAGTTGGTCCCAGAAGCAGACAGGCAAAAGTTTAGAAATTTGAATAAATCTGTGAACCAGACATACGGAATTTGCTTATGAGAAATTTGTGTGTTTTGACCGTTGGTGCACATCTGAACATGTGAATGATGATTTTAACAGCTTGAAAGAGTTGGTTTTAATTGAAGAATTCAGAAGGTGCGTCCCTGATGACATAAAAACGTATTTTGATGGAAATGATGCTGCCACTATGAAGGAATCTGCTGGATTAGCAGATCAGTTTGCTTTAACTCATAAAGTTATGTTTACCCTGAATAACAGCTTCCAAAAGGCACTTGTCAAGTTGTGGGTAAACCTAATGAGCTCGCCCCAGTGGCCTATACCTGCATTCGGTGAACCCTTTTCCAAAGTTATAGTGGATTGTGTTGGCCCATTACCAAAGACTAAAGCTAGCCATCAGTATCTGCTATCTATTATGTATACTGCATCCAGATTCCCAGAGGCAATACCTCTCAGAAATATTAAAGCTAAAACTGTGGCGAAGGCTCTTACCAAGATTTTCACATTATTCAATTTGCCTAAAGATATCCAGTCTGATCAAGGATGTAATTTTACATCTGGATTATTCCAGCAGGTAGTTTCTGAACTGGGAGCAAACCAAATTGCGTCATCTGCATACCATACAGAATCACAAGGGGCTTTAGGTAGATTTCATTCTACCCTCAAAACAATGATTAAGACATATTGTGTTGAAAATGGAAAAGACTGGGATGAAGGAATACATTTGCTTTTGTCCACAGAAATAGAGTCAGTACAGGAATCGCTGGGCTTTACTCCTTTTGAACTTGTATTTGGTCGCAGTGTGCCCTTTGACCTTGTTAAAGGAACAGTGGATTGATGGGGATGTACATGTTAACTCGTTAGACTATGTTTTGAAGTTCAAAAATAAACTACACCAAACCTGTAGTCTAGCGAGACAAAACTTAAAGATTTCTCAAAACAAAATGAAATGTTAGTTTGATAAGCAGGGTTGCGAAAGAAAATATCGGGTGGGGGATAAGGTGCTTGCCTTATGTTGATGAGTCCATTTCAGGTGAAATTCAATAGACCGTATGAAATAGTCTCTCAATTTAATGATGTGAATTATGTTATTACAACACAAGACCGAAGTAAACTAACACAGCTGGTACACATAAATATTGATAAAGCCTTATTTTGAGAATGAAACAATTGACTCGTCTGAGACTTTTCACAAGCCAAACATGGTCCCAGTTAGACTAATGAACTCGGTTTTTCCAGAAAACATTGATAACGAGTTGGCTCATCTGCAGCCAAAGCAACAACAGCTGAAGGAATTAATTCTGAAGTTTAAAGATTTATTTCCCGATGTTCCCAATCAAACCACGGTCGCAGTACATGATGTAGATGTTGGTCAAGGCAAACTGATTAAACAACACCAATATTGCATGAACGTAGAAAAGTGTGATTTGGCTGACCAGGGAATTGAGTATGTGCTGGAGAATGGTATTATCAGGCCTTCAAAATGAGATTGGAGTCATCCTGCATTATTGTGCACAAACCTGATGGTAGTGTTAGATTTTGCACTGATTATAGAAAGGTAAATGCAGTAACAAAAACAGATGCCTATCCTATCCCTAGAGTGGATTATTGCATCGATAAGGCTGGAAAAGCTAATTTCTTACAAAGATTGATCTGTTGACAGGGTATTGGTGTGTTCCATTGACGGAGAGACATAGAGAAATTTCTGCATTTGTGACACCATCTGGGTTGTATGAATACAATGTTTTGCGTTTTGGAAGGAAACATGCTCCAGGAACATCCCAGAGAATGACTGATTTTGTAATTCGAGGGTTAGAACACACAGATACCTATATTGATGAGTTAGTTACAGGGAGTGGCACTTGGGAAGAGCATATCTCTGCAGTAGAAAAGCTATTTGACAGGCTTTCCTAGGACAACCTTACAGTTAACTTGGCTAAGAGTGAATTTGGCCATGACACTGTGACCTGTCTTGGCTATGTTGTAGGTCAAAGCAAGTAGGCTCCTGTTCGGGCAAAAGTCCAGACAATTTCTCAAGTTCCTATTCTGACTGCTAAGAAGGTTCTCAGAAGGTTTCTGGGAATGGATGGATATTATCGTAAGTTCTGTAAGAACTCTGACCAATCTCCTGAAGAAGGGTGAAAAGTTTGTTTGGACCGAGCCTTGTCAGAAGGCATTTGATTGATTGTTATCAGTATTTCAGATTAGGCCAATCAATGTAGTGCTGACAGCAAATTTAAATAGCAGATTGGAGCTGTGGGTGGCAACACAAGTCATGGGTGCACAGAGAGTAAAGGAGGGGGTCAAAGAGACAACCCTGTGGGGTATGTGTGCTGAGGGTCAGAGAGACAGAGGAGATGGAGCCCACTCTTACCACCTGCCGGCGATCTGACAGGAAGTCCAGGATCCAGCTACACAAGGCAGGGTGAAGGCCGAGGTCTCTGAGCTCCTTGTCGATACTTCACGCCTTCGTATGGCTACTGCTCTGCCCATGACTGCAAGGAACTGCAGAGAACTTTGGAGAGCAGAGAACATCAGAGAAACAAGCCTCCCCTCCATGGATTCTTCCTACACTTGCCCTCCCTCGGAAAAGCAGGCCATGTACTCAAAGTACCTCACAACCTGGACATTCTTGCTGCAAACCCGCTCCCCCATCGGGGAAGAGATACAAAAGCCTTAAAGTGCGTAACTCCAGGCTGAAGGATGGCTTCCTGTCTGTGGTTATAAGCCAAATGAATAATAAAATAGACTCGTCCTCACAATGTAACTCGACGTGACCCTGCACCATATGTCTATCTGCACTGCTCTTTCTCTGCAGCCACAATGCTTTGTTACAGTGATTATTGCTTTGTCCTATATCAGCTCAATGTACTTTTGAAATGTATCCATCTGTGTGGATGGTACGTCAGGCAAGATTCTCACTGCAGCTCAGTACATGATGATAATAAACAAATTCCCCATTTTAATTGTGTGGAAATATTAGACAGACTGAGCTTCTGCTCTGGAACCACAGAAGGAAACTGACCTGTTGTCATTTCTGTGGAATGCAAATATATGGAAAAGGCTTCAATCTCACATTACGATCTGCGGTAACTGGGATCAGGTGACCGGTGGTGGGTCTCCCATATCAATATCAGAATCAGGTTTAATAGCACCGGCATGTGTCATGAAA
The DNA here is from genome assembly GCF_030144855.1 of Hypanus sabinus. Classification (NCBI taxonomy): domain Eukaryota; kingdom Metazoa; phylum Chordata; class Chondrichthyes; order Myliobatiformes; family Dasyatidae; genus Hypanus; species Hypanus sabinus. The sequence goes on along the minus strand of NW_026781240.1, from coordinate 97,940 downwards.
TTTGTTGTTGCTGCGGTAGTAGTAGGACCCTAATTCATAACAATATTTTTTTAACAATTGTGATTTTTAAAGAAGAATATATAAATTCTCACATAAGTGGGTCAGACACCCAGAAACATCGGCTGCACTTCAGCATCTCAAAACAGTGGAATGAAACATGCAGAAAGTATTGCAGAGAAAAAAAATACATTGTCCACCCACAACGAGAGGACGTGACAGATCCGGATCTCACTGACTTGTCTGAACGGGTGAAAGGTCAAGCTACACGGACACGTAGAGCAGAGACCCGCAGATGCTGCAGATCTGCAGAAAAACATGAATGGGAAACGGAATCAGGTGACGGGTGGAGGGTTTCCCACCTGAACCAGTGACTCTACTCCTCGCCCCTCACACGCTGCCCGACCCATCCACTGCATTCCCCACATTATTCCATATTTACCCCAGAGACATGATTATTATTTCACACCATATCTTCCCCGATCCCTTTTACGTTTCATTTAAATCAGTTCTGTGTTTATAAACACTAATTTCTATTCACATTCCTCCGGAGCCTTGCTGGACAGGAACACTGAAACATCAAGTGAGAAACAGCAGGAGGCCATTCAGCCCCTCTAACCATCAGCAAGATGGTGTCTGCTCTCCCATCTCAGCCGCATGTTTCTGCCCAGTCCTCATTTCCTCCATCCCTTCGGTCTCCACACATTTGCCGCCATCTGTGGAGGGGTTTTACAGACATTTACCACCGTCGGAATGGAGACATTTCCCCTCATTTCAGTCCTGGATAGTCCATTCCTGTTTCAGAGACTGGGATCCCTGGTTCAACCGGCAATGATGCTGTGCATTTCAATGCGTTCTCAGTCCTTGATTCTCCAAATGAACGGATTATCGCATTTGATATTTCTCCATATGATGACCACACCACTCTAGGGATCAGTCAGGTGAATTTTCATTGCACTCTCTATAGCAAATACCACCTCCCACCTCCCCCCTCACCTGGATCCACCTCTCTCTCCCCAGCTCTTGCCCCATCCCCAACCCTCACCTCTTCTCTCTGATTATTTCCCGTCCACACTTAGTCCAGAGGGAGGGTCTCAGCCCGAAATGTTGACGGTCCATTTCCCTCCACAGATGCTGCCCGACCCATTGAGTTCCTCCGGCAGTTTGTTCTTCGGTCTGTATAACCCGTGTTAGTATGGGGAGCGGGATTTTACACCATATTCCAGGTACAATCTCAACAAATCCCAAATAATTGTCACTTTGCCCGGACCATCGGCCCCGCTTGCAGTTCAACAGTCTGCTGGTGTTTGCCCCCAATGTGGTGAATCCCTCTGCTCGACACCACCGTGGGCTCAGACATTTCTACCGATTAGCCCCTCCTGTCCCCACTAGGACAAACATCCTGTCCGCCCCTCCCTCACCATTTTCATCCTTTCAATAAAATCCCCCCTCTCCCCGTGGAACTGGCATCAAACCGACGGGCCGAACGGTCTCCTCCTACTTCGAGGCGATACATCAGACTCCGGCCGCAGGAGACGCTTCACAAACGCCCCAACTTCCCTCGGAGGGAAATGAAAATAAATCAGAGAGCGGACATTTACTTTGAGGTTTTCTCCGCTCTGAGGAGGCGGTCGGCGCTCGAGCGGGAGACGGACTCAGAGGGGTAACGCCCACTCGGCTTGTCCGCCTCCGCGACTGGGTATAATCAGTGATTGACATCGCTTCGCACGAATTGGCATAGCACAGATCCTGAATCCTGCGTTGACAGCGGTGGGGGGGGGGGGGGGGAGGAAATTGTCTGGTCACGTGATCATTAGCCCAGCTGTTAAACCGATAAAGGTCGAGCACGGCAGCGCGTGTGTGACGTCAGGCGCGTGGGGTGAGAAGCTGTATGATGTCACCTGTGGGAGAGCGCTCGCATTCAAAAGCACATTGACGGACTTTTCAGTGGGACAACAACAACATTAATGACGGGTTTCATCACTGAATCCAGGGTTGTGGGATGTAAAGTCCCCTGTTATGTGTCCGGCTGTGCCGTGTTGTTGGTGGAGTGGGCAGCGTGGTGTTTGTCTCGATTCGGGTCACAACACCAGAATTGCCAGCGGGGTCCACACACAGTGTATTAGTCAACAGAAAACCTCTCGTCCCTGCAGTCTTTGTCTCCTGGTAAACTCAACATCCTGACAGTGTGGGCCAAAGATATCCCTTCCTCTCAGAGTCAGGGGATCATTCAGACAGCTGATTGCTGAGAGGAATTATATTTATTGGTCATTAAAGTTCACCCAAATTCGTTTGGACGGATTTGATGTGGAGTTCGGGGTGTCACAGTGAAAGGGCCGGACGGCCGAACTCTCTCCGTTGTCCAAACATCCTTCCAGGTGAGGCGACACTTCACCTGTGAATCTTCCGGGGTCGCCTGTTGTGTCCGCTGCTCCCGATGCGGCCGCCTCCACACTGGTGACACCGGCTCCTCCGCAGTTGTGCCGGGTAGGAGTGTTTATTTTCGGGGGTGTTGATGTTATTGTTCCCTTTTGTACGGGAGGGGTGGGTTTTGGGGTTTGATGATCGGGATGCCGTTAGTTTTTATGCGGGGATTGGGGTGGAAATTTCATTTTTCACTGTGAACGACATTTGTTTCGTGGCTCTCTGGAGAAGTAAAAAATTCAGAGTTGTTTAAGGATACCTGCTTTGCTAATAAATTAACCTTTGAACTATCCGCTCCGAGCGGGGCTTCCCGGTGTCCAAACATGTTAATTCCCATTCCCATTCCCATTCCCGTTCCGACGTGTGAAATATCGCCTCCTCTTGTGCCAAGATGAGGCCACCCTCAGGGTCCAGGATCAGTCCCTATATTCTATCCGAGTATCCCCCCCCCCTCCACCCGCCAACCCGTTTGCACTGCATGGACCTCCGGCCACCGGCGGCGATGTGCAGACCTCTGCATCTCCCATTCGGGCGGCGATAATTATGGGCTGATCCCGAGATTGTGTAAATCGAGGCCGGTTGCATTGAGAAAGGACCGGGCCTGAGCTCTGCCGGACGGCTGGAGCAGTGGTGCAGTGCCATTTAATACTTACTTTAATAATATGACGAAGTATTGCATGGTTGCGCTCACTAATTATCATAAAATATAATTATCAAGCAGGTAAAGTAACGTTTTTGCTTAGAAGCCATAGGGTTGCTAGTGAGAAAATTTTACTTTTCTTTCGGCGAGTTCACTGTCAATGCATCGGATGACAGTATTGATGGCCCGCTGGGGAAATTTACAAATGAATTCCAATATTGAAAGGACTGGATAGAGAGGTCGTGGAGAGCTATACTATCTGGTTATCAGATTATTATTATACAACTTAAATATACAATCGGTAGGCTTGTTCCCCAGCTTGGGATTCTAAATTGGAGAATGGTGCTTTATTCACAAAATTGTCACAGTCCACAGTGACTGTGCACGGATCCCAGCAAAGGAACCCGCCACTGCAGCCCCATAGTGCACTCTGTACTGATTGCAAAGCTACGAAATTGCATGTGAATAGCCTCCCCTCCCCCAACTCCACTCTTTCTGCCTCACCAGCAGATTGGGGCATCTCACATCTCGCTGCCTCCGCCAGGACATTAAACTGTGAACAACTGTGGTCAGGGACTGATCTCTGGGGTACTCCAAACGCTACCTCCTTCCAGTCTGAAAACGACCCACTCATCCAGACACACACTACCGGCAGTTTATCATCTCCAACGAAAAAGCCTAATCACCTACTCCTGAGGTACAATACCATTGCTGACTCTGAGTTTACCACCGTCAAATGCCGGGATGGACATAATAATCAGAAAGTCTCTCGTCGCAGCCGCGTAAATAAAATGTGATCTCAGTACAATGTAGACTAGAGAGGCCACTCAGTCTATCTGGTCCCTGCCCAGTTTTCTGTTCCATATCAGTATTTTAAAACTTATCTCTCACTCTCCCTGTTGCAACTTGTCACCACTCTGTGGGAGAAGAGATTTCCCTTGAATTTCTTAGAATCTGAGAAATCTGCAGCAAATTACAGACCCTTCGGCCCACAATGTTGTTCTGACCATGTAACCTACTCTAGAAAATGCCTAGAATTACCCTACCACAGAACCCTCTATTTTCCTAAGCTCCATGTACCTCTCTAAGATTCTCTTAAAAGACTCTATTGTACCCGTCTCTACCACCATCGCTGGCAGTGCAGCCCACTGACTTTTCACACGATCAAAACCTCTCATCATCTGATACACCTGCATGAATTTCCCCAGGCTAATTAACACGATGAGCTCGCTGAGTATTTCCCCAGGGCTCTGGACTAAGATGGTTAAACTCCTTTTTCCCTGCTCTTTTCAAATTTTGTGTCATTTCCACTAATTTCAGAGGACTGTGCCTCAGACAACCGGGTTGTTGCAATGCGCCACTAAAGCCTGACAGCAGAATGGCGAGTGAATCTTCGATGGAGCAGAGTCAGAAACCAAAGAGTTTCCAGCTCCAATCAGGGCTCTGGGGCTCCGGAAAGAGATGGGATCTGGAGGTTACGAGCAGGAGGAGGAAGAGGAACCAGACTAGCAAGATGTGGCTATGAATGAAAGATGAGAAACATTTGGAAACTGGTCAATTGAAAAACAAAATGGTTAATTTCTACAAAACATTGCAGGTAATCAGCAAATGTGGAGAGGAATAAATGGGCAGCATTTATTCCGAGCCCCTTCAGCATGTCCAGACTGTGTACTCCTCTGCTTAGTTGCTGCCTGAACTGCAGTGCTCCTTCAGCATTTTGTGTGCGTGCGACTTTGTATTTCCAGCAACTGCAGAATCACTTTTGTTTCAGATCTGCATTTGTAAGAGGATTGCACTTTGGCATTAGATACACAAAATGCCTGTTGATATTTAGTGTATCGTTTATGGGAGCCGCTTTCTGCATTAAGAAAGCTGCTGAGTTTTCTACACACAAAAAAAACCTGTGATATGGACATGGAACCTGTGCTTGCAGAAATGTTTAATAGCACCATGGTTACCCATAAAGCCGCGCGAATAAAATTCCGCTGTCGTTTGAAGCAGCGATCAAATACGCAGGCGCAGGGTTGCTGCCGTCTCCGATAACTACGCATGCGTGCAGTATACAAAAATGTCGGGCGGAGCGGCAAGTTAAGGGCTTTTCTGACTCTAATTGAGTGACAATTGCTGTGAGAACTGTGGCCCGTAAACTCGGCACAGGCAGGTCTTTTTCCTCTCTCTCAGCCCCACGATCCGTACACGGGCCCCGGGGAGCTTCCGGCTAATCAGGGAACGGGAGCAGATAGATCTTACAGACAGAGCTGAGCTCTAGCTAACTGAATGCAAGGATTAGAAACTCGGAAAAAGAGAACAAAATCTTTCTATCAGCTGTTAAGAAAATCACCTTTGCTCTATCTCCAACCGCAGCAGGAGAAAATCTGCAGCTGCTTTAAATCCAAGCAACAGACACAAAATGCCGGCGGGACTCAGCATTAGTACTCTTTCCCATAGATGCTGCCCGGCCTGCTGAGTTCCTCCAGCATTTATTGTGTGTTGCTTGCTCCGCCTGCTCTTGCTCTGGACTTTTCTACCCGTGAGAACATGTTCTGCCAATTCTCTCTGGGCACATAACGATATCAAACACCTTTGCCCTGGGCAACAAGTAGCTTTCACATCACAAATGTGGCAGACTCCAGTGAGACAGACTGCTGCCCTTCCCTTCATATTCATTGGCATTGTCGTCACTGAGTACATCACCGTCCGTCACTTGAGGGAGGTTTCAGGGGAAATATTTATGTACAATACAGAAACTGGTGTTACCTGTGTGCATTGTGGTGATGCAAAAGTTGCTGGAGAATTTGCAAGTAGGAAGAAGAGTGATATTTGGAAGTCCAACTTTTTGAAGCACCATTCAGGAAGAAAATTGCATACAGTGATATGCAAAAGTTTGGGCAGCCTGCATGGTCAGTATTTAGTAACAACCCCTTTGGCAAGTAACACAGCTTCTAAAGGCTTTCTGCAGCCAGCTAAGAGTCCTTCAATTCTTGTTTGGGGATTTTTGCCCATTCTTCCTTGCAAAAGGCTTCTAGTTCTATGAGATTCTTGGGCCGTCTTGCATGCACTGCTCTTTTGCGGTCTATCCAGAGATTTTCGTTGATGTTTAGGTCGGGGGACTGTGATGGCCATGGCAAGACCTTCAGCTTCCGCTTCCTGAGGGAGTCCATTGTGGATTTTGAGGTCTGTTTATGATCATTATCCTGTTGTAGAAGCCATCCTCTTTTCATCTTCAGCTTTTTTACAGATGGTGTGATGTTTGCTTCAAGAACTTGCTGGTATTGAATTGAATTAATTTTTCCCTCTACCAGTGAAGCGTTCCCCGTGCCACTGGCTGCAACACAAACCCAAAGCATGGTCGACCCATCCCCATGGTTAACAGTTAGAGGGGTGTTCTTTTCATGATATTCTGCACCTTTTTTTTCTCCAAACATACCTCTGCTCATTGTGGCCAAAAAGTTCTTTTTTTATATTCATCAGTCCACAGGACTTGTTTCCAAAATGCATAAGGCTTGTTTACACAAAATGCTGGTGGAACGCAGCAGGCCAGCCAGCATCTATAGGGAAAAGCACTGTCGATGTTTCAGGCCGACACCCTTCATCGTTTCGCTTGTTTAGATGTTCTTTTGCAAACTTCTGACGCTGAATTTTGTGGCAAGGGCACAGGAAAGGTTTTCTTCTGATGACTCTTCCATGAAGGTCATATTTGTACAGGTGTCCCTGCACAATAGAACAGAGCACCACCACTTCAGAGTCTGCTGAATATTACTGAAGGTCTTTTGCAGTCAAACAGGGGTTTTGATTTCCCTTTCTAGCAATCCTACAAGCAGTTCTCGCAGAAGGATTTCTCGGTCTTCTGGACCTCAACTTGACCTCCACTGCACCTGTTAACTGCCATTACTTAACGACATCATGAACTGAGGTAATGGCTACCTGAAAATGCTTTGCTATCTTCTTATAGTCTTCTTCTGCATCATGTATTTTAATTTTCAGAGTGCTAGGCAGGGGCTTAGAGGAGTCCGTGGCTGCTGATTGTTGGGACAAGTTTTGTGGAGTCAGGGTATTTATAAAGCTTTGAAATTTGCAACACCTGGCTTTTTCTGATGAAGATTGTGAACAATCCATAGCCCTAACAAGCTAATTAAGGTCTGAGACCTCGGTAAAAATTATCTGACAGCTCAAATCTCTTGGGGTTCCCAAACTTTTGCATGGTGCTCTTTTCCTTTTTTTCCACTCTGAAATTGTAAAAACAAAAATAATACACTAAGCTTGCTTAATATGTTGAAAAGAATGTTTCATCTTTAACTTTATGACTTTTGGAGATCAGTTCATCTTCCACTCAGTTAACTAGTCAGAATAACAGAAATTTTGACCGGGGTGCCCAAACTTTTGCCTACCAATGTATATATGGTGTGCAAAAGCACTGGCGAGAAAATCCTTCAGTACTGCTACAGGCCTGTTGCATTGGCTGTGTGAGAGTGAGGATGAAGTCAGTGAAACCCAGAGGAGATCAAAGTGCTTGTTGACAGTGACTTGCTAGCTGTAGAAATGAATATCTCTCTATATAAAATTCAGGGTGCACGTGTTGTTGTCACTGGGCAAAAATTTGCACAGCACAAGGTTTTTGTGAACACTGGTGATTACAAATTGGAGGAGATACTGGTGGGAAGGTGGGGAGACCTCCAGTGTCCCTGATACCCTCACCTACAAGATGTGCATCCAGCTACAGCTTGTAACCCTGCACATTAAGAAGCTGGAACTTGAAATGGATGAATTCTGGATCAGCCGGGAGTGGGAGGGGCTGATAGAAATGACAGAAAGAGAGGTGTGCCTCATCGAGGTGCAGGACACAGGAAACTGATTGAGAGTCAGAAAGGGGAATGAGGTTAAACAGCCATCGTAGAATACTCCTGTGGCCATTCCCCACAACAACAGGTGGACCACTTTCGAAACTGTTGGGGGAGGGATTATCTGGCAGAGGTAAGTCAAAGGTGTGATAGGGGATTCGATAGTTAGGGGAACAGAACTAGAAGGGGACTAATCTCCTAGTAGTAAAGCTTGCAAGTGCTAGTGGGGTATTTAAAGTTGCAGGCAGGGAGGGAGCCAGAATGACAGAACAGATAATGGAGGGGGTGAATCGAATTGAATTGACTTTAATACTTATATCCTTCATATACATGAGCTGTAGAAATATTTACATTATGTCTCTGTCTAAATGTGCAATGTGCAATTTATAGTAATTTATAATTAACAGTATGTACAACAGGACAGTCAACATAACAGAGAAATACATTTGTATCTGCATGAATTAATAAGTCTGATGACTTGGTGGAAGAAGCTGTCCCAGAGCCTGTTGGTCCTGGCTTTTATACTGCGGTACCATTTCCCAGATGGTAGCAGCTGGAGCAGTTGGTGGTTGGGCTGACTGGGATCCCCAATGACCCTTCAGGTCCTCTTTACAGCCCTGAATAGTGGGAAGTTCACATCTACAGATGTGCTGGGCTGTCCGCACCACTCTTTGCAGAGTTGTGCAATTGAGGGAAGTACAGTCCCCATACCAGGCAGTGACACTGCCAGACACAATGCTCTCAGTTGTGACCCTGTAAAAGTTCTTAGGATTTAGGTCCCCAATTCAAACTTTTCAATGTTCTGAGGTGAAAGAAGCACTGTTGTGTTTTTTTCACCACACAACCAGTATGGATGGACCATGTATTATGATATTGTAGCCATTGCTGGGACTTGGTTCCAGCCAACAGTCTGAGGGATATGGAGGAACAAATCTTTCTCCAGTGATCACAGACCATGCCAAGAAACAAAGCTTGATATATTAAGTGATTTTAATTTTCCATCTATTGACTGAGACTCCCATACCATAAAAAGACTGTTGGGGTAGAGTTTGTCAAATGTGCCCTTAATCGGGATGTAGAATTCCCAATGTAGAAGTTGCATGTGCAATTACTTGTGCAATAAGCTATTAGGAAATGATCCGGGGCTGTTGACAGAAATTAGTGATCATAATGCCTTGAAATTCAAAGTAAATATGGAAAAAGCGAGGTCTGGACCACGGGTTGAGATTCTAAATTGGAGAGAGGTCAATTTTGATGGCGTCAGAAAAGATCTGCCAAGTGTGGATTGGGACAAGCTGTTTTCTGGCAAATTATGATAATTTTCTAATTTATAATTTTACTAATTCGATAATTTATGATAAATACCATAATTAGTTGGTGAGTGGGAGTTCTTCAGAAGTGAAATTTTGATGATGTAGAGTTTGTAGGTGCCTGCAAAAGTAAAAGTTGAAAGATAACTGGTGCAGGGAACCTTGGTTTTCAAGAGATATCGAGGCCCTGGGTATTTTGTTCCTCTCAATGCTTCAGACTGTTGGGTGCTGCAATATCATAATTCCACACCGTGAGCTCATCCGACAATTTTTTCAGTTGTCTTCTCTTGGTTTCTAAAAGCTTCCCAATAGTTTCTGCTCTTTTGTTTGCCCTCTCTTTGGCTTTTATATTGGCTTTGGCTTCTCATTTCAGCCACGGTTGTGTCCTCCTGCCTTTCCAATGCTTCCAGTTCTTTGGGATATATCTACCATGCACCTCCTGAGTTGCTCCCAGAAACTCCAGCCATTGCTGCTCCGTCGTCACTCCTACCAGATTCCCCTTCCAGTCAGGTTTGGCCAGCTTCTCTGTCACAGAAACATGGAGAAGCTCAGAACAGAAACATGCCCTCTCTGTACGATCAGAATGGTAATCTATACGGGAGACAAAATAGATGGGGGAGGCTTTAAATAGTAGTTTAGCATCTGTATTTGCTCAGGAGATGGACACAGGTGAGGCAAGGCAGCATCAACTTCATGGATCCTGTACAGATTACAGAGGTGGATGGGTTTGCTGTCTTGAGGCAAATTAGTGTGGATCAATCCCCAGGGCCTGACAAGTTGTTCACAGGGACCCTGCGGAAGACAAGTGCAGAAGTTATCGGGGCCCAAGCACAAATATTTAAATCATCCTTAGCGACAGGTGAGGTACTGGAGGATTGGAGGACAGACAATGTTGTTCCACTGTTTGAGAGGGGCTCTAAGGAGAAACGAGAAAATGTTACATTTGTGAGCTTGAGATCAGTAGTGGGAAATTTATGAGAACATGTGCAGGAACCGGATTTATAAGTATTTGGATAGGTGTGCACTGATTAAGGATAGACAGCATGGCTTTGTGAATGGTAGGTCATGTCTAACCAGTCTTATAGAGTCTCTCGAGGAAGTTATCAGGAAAGTGAAGACAAGGCAGTGGATGTTGTCTACATGGACGTTAGCAAGGCACTTGACAAAGTCTCAGATGGGAGTTTAGTCAAGAAGGTTCAGTCATTCAGCATTCAAGATGAGACAGTAAATCGGATGAGACACTGTCTTTGGGAGAAGCCAGAGTGTGATAGCAGTTGGTTGCCTCTCTGACCGGAGGCCTGTGACTAGTAGTGAGCCACAGGGATCAGTGCTGGATCTGTTGTTGTTTGTCATCTGTATCAGTAATCTGGATAATAAGATGGTTAGGGATCAGCAAATTTTTGGATGAAACCGAGTCTGGGGATTCAGCGGACTGTGAGAAGACTATCATGGCTTGCAGTGCGAACTGGACCAGGTGGAAATATGGCTTGCGAAATGGAAAATGGAATTCAATGCAGACAAGTGCGAGCTGTTGCATGTTGGTAGGACCTACCAGGGTGGGTCTTACACAGTGACTGATCGGACATGGAGGAGTGTTGTTGAGGAATGGGATCTGGGAATACAGGTCTATATTTCACTAAAACTGGTGACACAGTTCGATAGGGACGGAAAGAAGGATTTTGGCACATAGTCCTTCATAAACCGAAGTACTGAATGGTATGTTATGTTGACTTTGTACAAGACATTGGTGAGGCCTAATTTGGAGTATTGAGTGCAGTTTTAGTCAGCAACCTACAGTAAAGATGTCAAGACTTTGAAAGAGTTCAGAGAAAGTTCACAAGGATGTTGTCAGGTCTGGAGGACTTGGGTTATAAGGAGAGATTGAAAAGGCCAGGACATTATTCCTTGGAATGTAGAAGATTGAGGGGAGATTTGATGGAGTTATACGACAATTTAGAGGTTTATGGATAGGGTAAAAGCAAGCTGGCTTTTACCACTGAGATGGGGTGAGACTACAACCAGAGGCCATGGGTTAAGGGTGAAAGGTGAAATGTTAAGGGCCACATGAGGGGAAAATTCTGCCGGGTGAGTTTCCAAAGAGATCACCAGCTCGTAACCCAGCACGGATGGAAAGCGTGCAGGGGAGCCGGCTGGATTCGAACTCAGGACCTTTCGTCCCGAAGTCTGGCACTGATGCCACTATGCCACCAGCCAGGTCAGGAGATATTTTTTATGGCATTGAAACGTGGCATTTTAAATTAACATTACATAAAGGAAAACCCCAGCTGCACATCAACAAAGGCTATTTGTGTGAGAGGGTTTAGTTACCGTGGGGCCAGACACCCTTTCAGCTCAGTGGGAAGAGGGACTAATTCAAATGGACAGAGTCAAACAGAGCCAAGTCACAGATTGGAGATGGCATAAGTGCCCCATTCTTATAGACCATCAGAGAGTTTGAGGGTCGTTCCAGATACCAGTACTGTGCCCAGTTAGGTGATTTTGCTCTCCAACTTTTGTTGAACTTCACTGTAACAGTGTGATGTCGGATCACACCTTGTCAACTCAAGTGATCTCAAATGTTGTCCTTCACCCACTGATGGATTTTTAAATCTTTTTACAGATTAATATCGCCAAGGAATTTGTCTATGGGAATTGAAACACAACACACCAGTTGTGCTGTCTCTGACTAGATATTTAAGGAGCAAGGGATTCAATCAGCCATCCTTCCTGTTCAGACTGTGCGGAGGGATTCACTCGGTCATCTGACCAACTGGCACGTCCGTCATTTTACACAGGGGAGAGGCCGTTCATCTGCTCAGACTGTGGGAAGGGATTCAGTCGGTCACCCCACCTGTGGGCACACCAGTCAGTTCACACTGGGCAGAGGCTGGTCATCTGCTGAATTTGTGGGGAAGGATTCACTCGGTTATCTGATCTAATGGCTCACCAGCGAGTTCTCACTGAGGAGCGACCGTTCACCTGCTCGGACTGTGGGAAGGGATTCACTCGGACATTTCACCTACTGAGACACCAGTCAGTTCACAATCAGGAGAGGCAATTCACCTGCTCAGACTGTGGGAAGAGATTCACTCAGTCATCTCACCTCCTGGCACACCAACGTGTTCACACAGGAGAGAGGCCATTCACCTGCTCAGACTGTGAGAAGGGATTCACTCGATCATCTCACCTACTGGTTCACCAACGTGTTCACACTAGAGAGAGGCCATTCACCTGCCCAGACTGTGGGAAGGGATTCAGTCAGTTATCTGTACTGAAGGTACATCAGCGAGTTCACACTGGAGAGAGGCCATTCAACTGCTCAGACTGTGGGAAGGGATTTACTCAATCATTTCACCTACTGAGACACCAGTCAGTTCACACTGGGAAGAAGCCATTCACCTGCTCGGATTGTGGGAAGAGATTTACTCAGTTATACAACCTACAGAGTCACCAGCGAGTTCACACTGGGGAGAAGCCATTCACCTGCTCAGACTGTGGGAAAAGATTCACTTCGTCATCTCAACTGAAGGTACATCAGCGAGTTCATACTGGGGAGAGGCCGTTCACCTGCTCAGACTGTGGGAAGGGATTCACTCGGTCATTTGAACTGAAGGTACATTGGCGAGTTCACACTGGGGTGTGGCTGTTCACCTGCTCAGACTGTGAGAAGGGATTCACTCAGTCATCCAACCTACAGAGTCACCAACACGTTCACACTGGGGAGAGGCCATTCACCTGCTCAGACTGTGGCAAGGGATTCAGTAGTTCATCCACCCTACAGAGACATCTGCGAGTTCACACTGGGGAGAAGCCATTCACCTGCTCGAAGTGTGGGAAGGGATTCACACAATTATCTGATCTACAAAATCACCAGCGAGTTCACACTGGGGAGAGGCCGTTCACCTGCTCAGAATGTGGCAAAGGATTCACTCAGTCATCTAATCTACTGAGACACCAGCGAGTTCACAATGGGTAGAGGCCATTCACCTGCTCAGTCTTTGGGAAGAGATTCTCTCGGCCACCTCCACCAAATGTGCATCATTGTCAAGTCAAACTTGAGTTTCAGGAAGGTATTAAGGAAGAGCAAGACTGCACTGGCAGAGAGGACGGAACCTACTGCCTGAGGGCGGTTTCTGCCCAGAACATTTGGGCGGACCCCGCAGCGTCACAGTGGCAGTCCAAGAGCAGCATAACATCGGCAGCCAGGAGTAGCGTCACAACCCGCGGTAAGATGCCGAACTTTAAATAATTGTTGAGACTGTTTCAGGGAAAGGAGCACTGCTGTCACTGCGTTTGGGTTAACTCCGCCATCGGGTCATCGCACGCAGGCACTTCTTGAAAACGATGCGAGGCTTAAGAAGAGCTTGTGAACCTTCGAGAGAGTTCACCCAGTTTGGAACCATAACGGTCCAGTAGAGAAACGGAGGTGCAGGTCCAAAATCGTCTCCGAAGTCCAACAGGCAGCCAGTTTTTCACCTAATCCTAATGTTACTACCACTGCCTTATGACTATCCTTGACTAGACTAATGACTGACTTACCGCTGATTATTTATGACTACTGACTAATAATTACCAACTGCCACACTTGCGAAAATAAAAATAAAAAAGGAAAAAGAAAGGAAAAGGTCATTGAGTGGAATCCGGTTAAAACCTTCGGGTAGGCGTATTCAGTCCCTTTCAAGTGGGGAAGCTGCACATGGAGCAAGAACTCCGACTTGACAGTGAAAAACTGGTTGACAGTGAAAATACTGCTTAACAGCACTGTTTGACCAGGAAACAGAAATCTGGGAGCTTTGAACTGGACCAGCAAGAGCAATAACCTGGAGTCCTGAAAAAGGAAGGAAATCAAGTTCAGATAAAACAACATCAAAGCATCACTAAAAAGTTGTACTCTCACCTGTGAACAGCCAGCAGATGGAATCAAACATGGCTGATCAAACTATTGGGAAATCAGTTGAGCAGCTCAAGCTAGAGAGAATGACATCAAAAAGATTGTTTTCTTGTTTGGCCAGCAGCATTACCAGGACCTATGAAGACATGTCTGAAGAGGAGCTCAGAGTGAGTTTCAATAAACTCACAATAGAAGCCGAGAAAGTCATGAAAGCCAATGATGATGCGGAGGCCGGACTCACTGCAGAACGGGAGGCGGTGCTGAACACATAGAAAGTAGCTGTGTTAACTGAACAGCAAAAAGCTGACCTGGCAAAGACGGCAAATGAGTGTGAGTTGAAACTGAAGGAAATCAGAATCCGGGAGACTCTTTGGACCAACTTTGGAAATGTTGAGTTGCTCACCGTACTACAAGCAGCAGAGGATGAATGTGAAGACGTCACTGCTGTACAACCCGATGGCCACCAGGAGGCGTATGGCTTCATGCTTAACCATCTGCAAGGACTGGTAAAGACAGTGAAGAAGGTGGGAACGATGGAACCGGCCAGGGGATCGGAAGCACCTTCAGAGTCGCCTAAAGGGGCTCGAACTCCAAATCCCCAAGCTGGTTTCCAAGAAGGCCCACTTCATACAGGCAAGGAGAAAGGAGGATGCTGAAAGACTAACACTGACGGCATTGGGCTTTTCCTCCAATTTTCCCACGCCAGCCATCAGACTGAAACCGACGGCCCTTCCCAAGTTTACTGGCAGCACACGTGATTTTCACAGGTGGAGAAAGGACTGGGAAGCACTCCAGAGGCAGCGAGAGCCGACCGGTTCAAGAGAGGTGAAAAAGATTCAACTGCTGGACAGTCTTGACGACAAAGTCAGAAGAGACCTTCGCCTCAAAACTTATAAAACTGCAGAAGTCATCTTCTGTGTTCTAGAAAACCGCTATGGAAATGGAGTGTGGAAATCGGAAGTGGGATAGTATTGTTACAGAATGCGAGCTAAAATGCGGGGGTTGTGGCTGCGGAAACTGCCAGCCAGGCGGCAAAGGAATGACTCTTGCTGAAGAGAGGGAACTTGTATACAAATTCATATACAAAAAAAAATCAAAGCAATAGTGATAAGGGAGAAAGAAAGGCATGAATATTGACTTCTCTAACTTCCATTAATGCCCCTCCTCCCCTTCTTACCCCATCCCTGACATGCTTAGTTGCCCATCACTCCACTTGTTCTCCATCTCCCTCTCGTGCTCCCCTCCACCTTTCTTCTCCCTCGGCCTCCTGTCCCATGATCCTTTCCCTTCTCCAGCTCTGTATCACTTTTGCCAATCACCTTTCCAGCTTTCAGCTTCACTTCACCCGCTCCGGTCCTCTCCTATCATTTCGCATTTCCCCCTCCCCCACCTACTTTCAAATCTCTTAGTATCTTTCCTTTCTGTTAGTTCTGACGAATGGTCTCGGCCAGAGACGCTGACAGTGCTCCTCCCAAAAGATGCTGCCTGGCCTGCTGTGTTCCACCAGCATTGTGTGTGTGTTGTTTGAATTTCCAGCATCTGCAGATTTCCTCGTGTTTGCACAATACTTCACATTATGGATCATATATACAAAAAAGTAAAATCAAAGCAATAGTGATAAGCGTGGACGCTGAAAAAGCATTTGATTCGGTTAATTAGAATTTTCTTTAGAGTTTTACATAGATTTGGTTTCCATAACAATTATTAAAACTATACAGGCACTATATGACAACCCTACCGCTGGATTAAAATCAATGGATATTTAATCAAATAGTCTTACCCTAGAAAGGGGCACAAGACAGGGTTGTGCATGGTCAGCACTACTCTTCGCATTATATCTGGAGCCATTAGCTCAATACATGAGACAAAGTGGGCAATTACTAGTAAAGGGGCAGAGCATAAATTGGCTTGTTACGTGGATGACATTTTGATCTATCTAGGGCAACCAACATACTCTTTACCTGATTGATGCAATCCTTTGAACAATATGGTCAATTATCAGGATACATTATCAACATAGATAAAACCCAATTACTTTCATATTACTACAGCCCAGCAAGAGAAATTGAAAGTAGATAACCCTGGGCATGGCAAACAGAGTCTTTCAAATATTTGGGCATCATTATGCCAAAAGATTAGGCAACATTATCAGAATGTAATTATCAGCCTTTATATAAAAAGAACATTAAGGAATATATAGCAAGATGGAACCTGATTCCTTTCTTTTAGTTTCAGTTCAAGGATTGAGTCTATTATAATGAATACACTGCCCAGACTGTTATAGCTCTTTCAGACCCTACCAATAGAGATTAATCAAAATCAATTCAATGAATGGAACAAGATGTTACCAAGGTATATTTGGCAAGGTAAAAGGCCTAGAGTTCATCTCAAAACTTTGCAATTGGCAAAGGAAAAGGGTGAATGCGGCCTAACTTCTCTTCGAGGTTATAATTTTGCAGCACAGTTGAGAGCTGTGATATGCTGGAGCAACCCATCGTATGACGCTCAATGGAAAAACATTGAGGAGCGGGTACTTCCCATCCCCATACAAGCAGTTTTGGCTGATAATAACTTGCAAAGGTACATAAATAATATTGATAATCCATGGGTGAAATTGACTCTTAATATGGAAAAACTACTATAAAAGAATATAATCTCGAGGGAGATACTGCAATTCTTCAATGGTGTGCATATAACTCGGATTTTACACCAAATAAATTGGATGCTAGATTTAAGGACTGGACAGCTAAAGGAATAACAGTTCTTTGCAACATAATGAAAGAAGGAACACTGTTCAGCTTTGAAATGCTGAAAGAGAAACATTTAGAAAAACAAGATTTTTATCAGTATTTATAGATGCAACAGTATGTTAATAGGATGCTTAAAATTGTATCCAAGGCAAGCACATGCATGATAGAGCTATTTAGAAAAGCATATAATTCAGATAACGGTAGTAGAATTATTTCAAGCATGCATAAGAGTTTGTCAAATCTTAAAACATATTTGACTTCATACATTAAAACAAAATGGGAGAAGGAAGGAGGGATAATTATATCTGAGGAAGAATGGACAATAATATGGAGGTATCAATGGAAGTGTACCAGTTCTCAGAAATGGAGGGAGTTCGGATGGAAAAACTTGATAAGATATTTCATTACACCCTCTCAGAAATCCCATTATGATAGTAACCTCGCTGTTTGCTGGAGAAACTGTGGAAATTGAAATGCAAATCATTATTATATTTTTTGTGACTGCCCTGTTACCAAAGGCTATTGGAGGGGGATACACAATGCCCTACACGGCATCTTTAAATGTGAAATACTCTTGGGGAGTAAGACCATATATTTTGGATATATACCTCAAGAATGGTTGAAAAAAGACAAATATTTAATGAATATATTGTAGGCGGCTGGTAAAAAGACTGTTACTAGGAAATGGTTATCACAGGAGAGCCCAACTTTATGCATGGATGGAAATTACAATGGACAAGTTGGAGAAGATAATCATAATCTGGAACAAATTGATTCATACTGGGAAAAATGGTTTAACTATGTAATCCCTCATAGGCCTGCTTTTATTCTCACAAATCAATGAGTATGTTATAAAAAAAGATCACTCCCTACTTGTACATAGTTTTTTTTTCCTTTTGCTTGTTTTTTCTTTCACACTTATAGAAGGGTATACCTCAGATAAATTCTATGTGGGGATTTGTGGCATATATGATTATATGATATATATTTACAATGTCTGAAATACATCTTCTGGAAATGTTTATTTGATGATGAACTTCAATAAAAAAAACAAGAAAAAACAGATAAAACTTTTAAGTATATATTTTCATCAAAAATGAACAGGATTCAGCACTCCATGTGTGTATTTGCAATCGTGATAAGAAATACAGACCAGAAAACTTAAATGATAGGCCAACTCAGAACAATAAATCATCACTCCGGAAGAAAACTTTAACCAGTGAAATGAGTATGACCCTCCATGCGAGACATCCCAACAATCTGAGTAGACTAGATGGTGACGAGGAAGCCTTGAGCACCTGACTGAGAGTTGGAGACCTCTCCCCAAAAACCAAAGGGGGAAAACATCAAAAATACATGAAATATTAACAAACGAGGAAGTTAGTGCAGAAAATGCCAGAGAAATCAGACACAATCCAACACATTCCAGGATCCTGCAGCAGATTAACTCAATCTGATTACTTAGAAAGGTACAAAGAAATGGCAAATATCATTCATCAAAATCTTGCTTTAAAATACAAACTCATGAATGCCCTCCATCACTTCATAAAGGTACCATAAATTCAAGCCCGATACAGTTTTAGTGTCAAAATCTTGCAAATTAGATGATAATCAATACATTATTTCAGATAGGACAATCCATAATAACCATCCGGATATAATATTACAGGATAAACAAACAAGAACAACTCCCCCAACAGATAAAACCATTCCCAACACACACGTGTTCCTCAACCAGTGGAGCACCGCACCCCAGGTATTGTTTGTGTCATCGGACAACCAAATTATTTTCTCTGTCAATCAGCTTCCAAATGTTGCTACTCTGTCATTCATTGCCTCATCCTGCTGCTGATTCCCTTCTCATCATATGTTCTTACCTCAAATATCATCCAGACCCCCAAACTCTGCCCTGTGCAGACTCACCTCTGGTTTCTGACCCTGCTTCATTGAGCATTCAACTAATCATTTCCCATTCTGCTTTCAGTTTTTAGAGAACAGTGGTGTTCTCTAACAACACTTTAGAAGCAGGGAAAGTGACCCATAATGTGGAAATGAGTCGTGATTAGGAGTTTAACTCGCAATGTCATTCTTCCTCATCCAGAGATTAGAGGGGTGAAGAACATCTCAGATAGAACTGCAGTCAGCTCGACTTCTTCAGTCAGTAGAAAATTCAAGGGAAACCTCTTCACCCACAGAGTGGTGACTGTTAGGAACCCATCACCACAGGGAGGGTGAGAGGGTGAAAACGGGAGGATTTAAAAGGACTGTTGTGGAACAGAATCACTGGGTACAGCTGGCCTGAGTTGACTCTACTGTACACCAGGTGTGTTGTAAATTCACCAAGACAGTTTAAAATAGAACTGATTTATTTGTCTCAGGTCCAGAATATTAAACTCCAGTCCCATTAAAGGTGAATGTGCAGCAGAAGAAACTCCTCCCATGCCCAGTGACCTGGGTGCAGAACTGGGTGTGGTGAGCAGCAGCAATAATTGCAGAGTTCAGCACCAACAGTCACTCTCAAAATTGCATTCAGCAACGGTGATAGACAAATATCCAGCATGCAGTTTATTGAAACTTCCTCCCCAGTGTGAAACCGGTAGTGTGTCAAAAGTGTAACAATGTTTAGGTTATGACCAGAGATGACAGGGTTTTGGAGTGCGAGGCTATCCAATGAGAGAAATGTTCTTTCTTGTGAGTTTGGAAGAGAGATTTTGTGCTCTTTTGCTGGGGAGAGATGAGAAGACGTGAATGGAGAGACTGGGCCCTTTTTCTTTTTTTTTGTTTTCTTTACTAACCCTATAGTCAAAGTAATAATTATAAAGCTCAATCATTTAATCACATATTGTGTACTGTTTTGTATTTCAGGGTACTGATTTACTACAGGGGACACAACACACAGCATCCACCAAAAGGAGATTTCTTAAGTTTGGCCGGGCTGCGGGTCTATCACCCCCCATATTAAGCTGAGGGCCAAAGCGAGAGTTACATGTGGTTAGATTAAAGAACACTGGGGCTGTCTACAAGACGGGTCAGAGCCGTCTCTATTTCCTGAGGAGACTGAGGTCCTTTAACATCTGCCGGACGATGCTGAGGATGTTCTATGAGTCTGTGGTGCCCAGTGCTATCATGTTTGCTGTTGTGTGCTGGGGCAGCAGGCTGAGGGTAGCAGACACCAACTGAAACAACAAACTCATTCGTAAGGCCAGTGATGTTGTGGAGGTGGAACTGGACTCTCTGACGGTGGTGTCTGAAAAGAGGATGCTGTCCAGGTTGCATGCCATCTTGGACAATGTCTCCCATCCACTCCATAAAGTACTGGTTAGGCATAGGAGTACATTCAGCCAGAGATTCATTCCACACAGATGTAACACCGAGCGTCATAGGAAGTCATTCCTGCCTGTGGCCATCAAACTTTACAACTCCTCCCTCAGAGTTTCAGACACCCTGAGCCAATAGGCTGGTCCTGCGCTGGTTTCTACTTACCCCTAGACATTGATAGAGCTTGTTTCTTATTATTGATTATTATTCCTACACTTCTATGTTTATTGTTGCTAACTTGTTTTATATGTGTATTTGTATTATTGATACTGTTTTGCTTATTTTACTAATAAACACCTTTAGCTAACGTGATAGATTTCCCTTATCTGATCTGGTTGTGTGAGAAACCAGAAAGACAGGCAGCAGAAATGGATGTTGACGAGTTTCTGTTAAGTCCAGACTTAGTGGCTTTAAAGAAGGCTAAAAAGTCTGAGTTTTGGGAAATGGTGGAGTCCTTGGAATTCAAGGAGGTTAAGAAAGGGACGACGATGGCAGAGATACAACATAAGATGGCTGAACATTATCTCATGATGCAGATATTCAAGGAAGAGTTGTTAGAACACTTTTCTGTAGGGAAAAAAGTGGCTGTGATCCAGAAGTGGCCGAGAGATAAGTGGGTGGTGTTGTTACAAAGTGTACTTAAAAGGAAGGCTCAACGTGCATATGCAGCATTGTCTGTGGAGGCTGCAGAGGATTATGAGGAAGCAAAACTGGCTATCCTTCCGGCCTATGAGCTGGTACCTGAAGCCTATAGACAAGAGTTCAGGGACTTAAGGAAGCAGTGGAATCAGACGTTCACAGAGGTTACATACGGCAAGTGTGTGTACTTTGACCGCTGGTGCGCTGCAGAAGGGGTTGAGGAGTATTTCTACTGCCTACGAAAGATGATCCTGATTGAAGAATTAAAAGATTGTGTTCCGGATAATGTCCGGAGATACCTGAACGAGAAGAAGAATAAGACCATATCAGAATCTGCCAAGCTAGCAGATGAATATGCCTTAACCCATCAAATGAAATTTTCCCCAAATAAGTGCTACCACAGGAGTAGTAGGGGTGGTAGAGAAAGCCTAACGGCTAAGTCTGAGACTAAGCCGGGGTCTACCGGAAAAGACAAGGAGGAAAAGCCGTCTGGCAGGTCTCCTAGCGGTGTGTGTTATAACAGTGGGAAATCTGTCCACATAGCATCTAAGTGCTTTGCTCCAAAGAAGGAGACGGGGAAAGGAAAGGCGACCGCGCCGACGGGCTGTGTTAAGCCGGTTGAAATGCTGTTAAAAGAGGAGCTAAACCGAGTTCAGGAGGGATGTGAGAAATCCCTTTCAACCGGGTTGGTACCTGTGAGGGAGGGGTCACCCCCAGTGCCAGTAAGAATCTAGAGAGACACTGGGGCTTTTTAGTCCTTAATCCTAAGCAGAGCATTGGAATTCAATAGTGAGGCAGATACTGGTGACGTGAACGTGATAGAAGGGGTTGGAAAAGGAACTGAGGCCATACCGTTACATAAAGTATTTCTGAAGAGTGACCTGGTATCTGGACCAGTCATGACAGGGGTACGGGCTGCACTCCCGATACCCCATGTAGATGTCTTACTCGGGAATGACCTGGCCGGGGGGGATGTGTTCTCTGCAGTTCAGCTCACGAGTAAGCCTGCCAGGACTGAGCCCCCGCCCATAGTTCCTGAATTTAATCCCGCAGGTGCAGTCACCAGAAGAATGTCGAGGAAAGCTGTTAAGACAACCCCTGATTTAGCCGAGTCCAACCTTGATTTAGCAGAGACGTTTTCACCAGCCCCGTACCAGGAGAGGTTGGAGGATGGTAAAACCGGGAATAGTGGGGCTAAGGAAAGTAAGGGAGACAAAGCAGAGTCAGTGTTGTCAAGGAACAGAATCTTGAAATTGGCCCGTAAGATACCCCTGGGTGGACATTTTGGAGTGAGCAAGGAATTTATGGAGGCACAGAGCCAAGATGAGGAACAGATGTGGCAGTTAGAAGGTCCAGGGTTGGACACGGATGATGTATCTGGATTGACAGAGCTGGTTGTAGTTGAAGAATTTAAGTGTGTTCTCAATAATGCGAAGGCTTTCTGAGATAATAAGGATGCCGCTATCTTGAGGGAGTCCGCTGGGTTAGCAGACGAGGTTGTTTTAACCTGCAAGGTTGAGTTTACTCCAGATGGGTGTTGCCCAGAGAGTAACTGGGAGGATCAGGGGAACTTGGAATTTGAAACTGGGACTGGTATTGAAAGCCAAGAAGAGGCAGTTGTCCCATTGGCCTGTGTTCAGGTTACTGAACCTTGTGTGGAGACTCAGGAAAGGTCTGAAATGTCTGATTTGGTTAAAAAGGAATGCAATCCTTTTGGGTCAGATGCACTTGGTTCAGTGAAGAAAGGGTTAACCTTGGCACCAGTAGAGAGTGAGGATTCTCAGTCATGTGTATTAAAAGTCAGTGATGAGATAAAAGCTGGTGAGATGGATGTTATTGGAGATACTGAGCGAAAAAGTGTTACTCAACTTTTGAATAAAGTAAATGTAAAGTCGGGTTTGGTTCCAGGACTGTTGTGCAAAGGGAAGGGACCGTTAACTAAACAATGGTTTGTTAACAAGATGTTTGTTTTGAAATTTAAGGATAAACAACTTGGTGATGTTGCTCAAGTATGTGATTTGGAGAGGCAGAACTTAAAGTGTTGTTTTGGCCCAGAGAGACCATCTGCTAGTGTCATCAAGGAAACTAATCAAATTAAAGATCCTGAAGATAAAATTAATGACCTGCTTAAAATTAATGAGTGGTGTGGAAGTTCAGAAAATGGGCTTAGTTTAGAAAACATCGGTGATAAGCTTTATTTTTCTGGACGAAGCTTGTGAAAGTTAAAGATGATATCATAGTAGGTTGACTGAAAGTTAGGTTTAGAAGTAAAATAGAGATTACTATTTGCACAATCTTCTGTAATGTACTACATTATAATCACACATGTAGTGGTTCACTCTTTGTGATATACACCTAAGCTAAGAACTAACTCCACTGTAGAAAAAGAATTACTGTCACTTACCCTGGCATTACAGCATTTTGAGGTCTACATTTGACCAGCATAGAAACCAGTGATAGTTTATACTGATCACAACCCCTTGGTATTTTTGACAAACATGAAGAATAAAAATAGATGGTTATTAAGTTGGAGTCTGTTGTTACAAGAATTTGATATTAAAATACAAAATGTAAAGGGAAATGACAATGTAATTGCTGATTGTTTATCCAGGTGATAATTTGAAAGTATACCTGTGTTATCCTTGTAGTTAAAGACCACTTCTGTATTAGATTAGACTCTGTAATGTGCTTTACTAGTGAATTTTCAACCCGGTGAAGATTCTTTGAAGGGTGGGGGTGTTATGTGTGCTGAACAGACCTGATGGAAATGGGGTCCAGAGCTGACCCTTCCCCCCCTCCCCTTTGAGGACTATGCAGCTAATGAGAGTGAGAGAGAGATGAAGAACAGAGGTAGATATATCTGCTACAGATAAGAGAGAGACGACTGATTTAGGTATTATGGCTGCTTCACTGATGGACAGGTAAACGAAACCTTTTGCTGCAGGGACACTTCTTTGCTCGTTAACATTCCTGGAGAGACAACAGGAGTGGCCTAGTTTGATGGACATAGACATATTGAGTTGATGGATGGCTGATACCCCGTCAGTGGGGATAAAAGACGGGTCTGGGGAGACACTCTTCAAACACACCAGTGGACACTGACCGAGTGTTGTGCACCCACAGGAAGGTGGGGGCTTAGAGGACCGAATCAGAAGATCGGTCACAAAGGCTCACAGTGTGACGGCAGGGCTGGTGGGGACTTGTGTGTGTGTCCAGTCATGCCAGGGTGATGAGTCCACCACTGAAGAACAGTCTAGCTGAGAACGGAGGGGTCATAACCGAATGACCACAATGGTACAACGGAATAAGAAGACAACAGAAGGTTTGCTTGCTGCAGCTGCCCAATCTCTTGGTCGCTTTCTGCCCCCCTCTCTCTCTCTCCAATTGCAGCACAGCAACAGCTACCTCAGCATGGACGAACTGAACTGAACTTTATATTCTCTTATGACTATTCATTTACCCCTAGATATTGATAGAGCTTGTTTATTATTGCTAACCTGTTTTATATGTATATTTGCATTATTGATACTCTTTGGTTTATTTTACTAATAAACACCTTTAGTTAAAGAACCACCAGACACCAACATATCCTTCCATTTCTGCTGGTCTGTTAACCCAGTTACTGGGTACGTAACAGCATACTTTACTTAGTATTATTTAATTATTTATGGTTTCATATTGCTATATTTCCTGTTCTTGGTTGGTGCGACTGTCACGAAACCCAATTTCCCTCAGGAACAATAAAGTATGTCTGTGTCTGATTACTGAGTTAATTGCTTACCACATTCACAGCAGGTGAACAGACACTCCCCGGTAAGAACTCAATGATGCACACTTGGTTGATTTGGCTGAGAAAATCTTTTCCCGAAGTCTGAGCAGGTGATCAGCCTCTACCCAGTGTGAATTCGCTGATGTACCTTCAGCTTAGATGACCGAGTGAATCCCTTCCCACAGTCTGAGCAGGTGAATGGCCGCTCCCCGGTGTGAATTCGCTGGTGTGCCAGTAGGTCAGATGACCGAGTGAATCCCTTCCCACAGTCTGAGCAGGTGAATGGCCGCTCCCCGGTGTGAACTCGTTGGTGTGCCAGTAGGTCGGATGAACGAGTGAATCCCTTCCCACAGTCTGAGCAGGTGAATGGCCTCTCTACAGTGTGAACTCTCTGATGTACCTTCAGTTGAGATGATTCAGTGAATCCCTTCCCACAGTCTGAGCAGGTGAACAGCCACTCACCAGTGTGAACTGACTGGTGTCTCAGTAACTGAGATGACCGGGTGAATCCCTTCCCACAGACTGAGCAAGTGTACAGCCTCTCCCCAGTGTGAACTGACTGGTGTACCTTCAGCTGGGATGAGCAAATGAATCCCTTCCCACAGTCCGAGCAGATGAACGGCCTCTCTCCAGTGTGAACTCTCTGATGTACCTTCATTTGGGATGACCAAGTGAATCTCTTCCCACATTCTGAGCAGGTGAACGGCCTCTCCCCGGTGTGAACTCGCTGATGCACCTTCAGTTGGGATGAGCAGGTGAATCCCTTCCCACAGTCTGAACAGGTGAACGGCCTCTCCCCGGTGTGAATTTGCTGGTGTGCCATTAGGTTAGATGACCGAGTGAATCCCTTCCCACAGTCTGAGCAAGTGAATGGCCTCTCCCCGGTGTGAACTCGCTGATGTACCTTCAGTTGGGATGACCGAGTGAATCTCTTCCCACAGTTCGAGCAGGTGAACGGCCGCTCCCCAGTGTGAACTCGTCGGTGTGCCATTAGGGCGGACGACTGAGTGAATCCCTTCCCACAGTCTGAGCAGGTGAATGGCCTTTCGCCAGTGTGAACTGACTGGTGTGTGAGTAGGTCGGATGACTGAGTGAATCCCTTCCCACAGTCTGAGCAAGTGAATGGTCTCTCTCCAGTGTGAACTCTCTGATGTGCCTTCAGTTGGGATGACCGAGTGAATCTCTTCCCACAGTCTGAGCAGGTGAATGGCCGCTCTCTGGTGTGAACTCGCTGGTGAGCCATTAGGTTAGATGACAAAATGAATCTTTCCCCACAAATTCAGCAGATGAAGAGCTTCTGCCCAGTGTGATCTGACTAGTGTGTCCACAGGTGGGAAGACGACTGAATCCTTTCTCACAAACAGAACAGGTGAATGGCCTTGTCCCAGTGTGAACTTGCTGATGTACCTTCAATTGAAATGACCGAGTAAATCCCTCGCCACAGTCTGAGCAGGAAGGATAATCGAGTGAATCCCTTGCTCCACTTCTTAAATATCAAAAGAGACAGCAAAACATGTGTGTTGTGTTAGACATTCCCATAGACAAATTCCTTGTCATTTTTAACCTGCGAAAAGATTTACAAAATCCATCAATTGGTGTAGAACAACATTTCAGCTGAGATCACTTGAGTTGTCAAGGTGTGTTCTGACATCACACTGTTACAGTGAAGTTTAACCCAATTTGGAGAGAGAAATCACCTTCTAACTGGGCACAGTGCTGGTATCTGGAATGACCATTAAACTCTCTGACGCTCTTCCTGTCTCTATAAGAATGGGTCACCTCTGCCATCTCCAATCTGTGACCTGCCTCAGTTTGACTCTCTCGATTGGTATTATTCCCTGTTCCCACTGAGCTGCATGGGTTCCTCCCCCACAGTAACTGAAACACTCTCACACAAATAGCCGGCAGTGCATTCCACGCACCCACCACTCTCTGTGTAAAAAAACTTACCCCTGACATCCCCTCGGTATATATTTCCAAGCACCTTAAAACTATGTCCCCTCGTGTTAGTGATTTCAGCCCTGGGAATAAACCTGTGGATATCCACATGATCAATACCCCTCATCAGCTTATACACCTAAAAATGCTCGAAACATAAAAAATTAAATTATACATTGCTTTGAGTATTTGTCAGAAGTATACAACATTATGAGGGTAAAGATAGGGTAAATGGAAGGAGGATTTTCCACTGAGGTTGGGTACAATGATAACCAGAAGTCATAGGTAAGTGGAGAAGGTGAAAATTTAATGGGAACATTTGGAAAAGCTCTTTACTGAAATGGTTGTGAGAGGGTGGAATGAGATGTCAGCACAAGTGGTGAATATGAGCTCGGTTTCACCATTTAAAAGAAGTTTGGATGGGAGTGTGGATGGTAGGGGTATGGAGGGCGATGGTCCTGGTGCAGGTAGTTGCACAGCTTAAATGTTTTTTTCAGCATTGACTAGATGGGCCAAATAGCCTATTTCTGTACTGAACTTCTCCATGTTTCTATGTCAGAGAAGCTGGCCAAACTTGTTTGGAAGGGAAAAGGTAGGAGTGACAACGGAGCAGCAATGGCTGGAGTTTCTGGGAGCATTTTGGAAGCTGAGTCATCGATGCATCCCAAAGAAGTGGAAGCATTGGAAAGGCAGGAGGACACAACCGTGGCTGAAATGAGAAGCCAAAAACAACATAAAAGCCAAAGAGAGGGGAAAACAAAAGAGCAAACATTATTTGGAAGCTTTTAGAACCTAACAGAAGACAACTAAAAAAAAGTCAGATGAGCGCAGGAAGTGGAATTATGATATTGTAGTCATTCATGAGTCTTGGCAGCACCCAACAGTCCGAGGCATTTAGAGGAACAAAATATCCGGGGCCTCAATATTTCCTGAAAATCAAGGTTCCCTGCACTGGTTACGTTTCAACTTTTATGTTTTTAGGCACATACAAACTCTACACTCTCAAAATTTCACTTCTCAATGCCTCCCACTTACCAAGTACACCTTTGCCAGGAAACAGACTGTCCCAAGCCACACTTGTCAGATCCTTCCTGTTACCATCAAAATTGACTTTTCTCCAATTTAGAATATCAACCCGTGGTCCAGACCTCTCTTTCTCTATCTTTATTTTGAATTTCATGGCATTATGATCACTAATTTCTGTCACAAGCCCTGATCATTTCCTAACAGCTTATTGCACACTTCTACGTTAGGAATTTTACATACTGATTAAGGGCACATTTGAGAAACTCTACCCCATCTACCCCTTTTACACTATTCGAGTCCCAATCAATACAGGTAGTCCCTGAGTTACAAATGTCCGACTTACGAGCAACTTGTACTTACGAACCGAGGAAGGAGAATGCAGTCCGCCATTTTAAGTCGTTGCCACTGACACTGTGTTGAGTGTTTAACTTTGTATTGGGCTTAAATTTTTCTTAGTAAGATTTACCGACCCCACAAACCCCTCCCACCATTCCTGTCAGCTGGTGGCGCAGTCAGCTCAGCACTGGGCTAGAGAACGGAGGTTCTCGAGTTGGTTTTAGTGACAGACTGCTCCCGTGCCGGGTTGATGTCGATCCAGTGACTCCTGTATCCTCCATGTAGGGTTGATGTCGAGCTCGCAACTCGACCTAGTAAATAAAACACCGCCACCTCCAGTTTAAATTCCCACACAGAATATTATGGAGGATCAAATACCCAAACCCAGCACAGCCCCCACTTGTCCCATTTAACCTGTCTCGGTGCGGTACAGTTTAGGACCTGTGGAATTTAGTACTGCAGTTCTTAGGACCCAGTGGAGCTTTGGAGCAGGCGCAGGTTGGCACCCACTGCCTGCAGTGTTTCTGTTCCATTGACAGGAAGCAATCACACTTGAAAATAAAGTGCGAATAATAAAGCGTTTGGAAAGAGGTGAAATGCCATCCATCATTGGAAAAGCTTTAGGCTACTGTCGATCAACTATCGTAACAATTTTAAACGATAATGGATAAGGTGAGAATAATGGAGCATGTGAAAGTCCCTGCCCTGATGAAAGCTACAATTATTATTAAGCAACACAATAGTTTAATTATTGGAATACATACTTATAAGTGTTTTATATACATAGAAAAGTAAAATATATACTATATACTAAGACAAACATTTGACTAACTGACACTAAATAATACCGGATGTACTTGTTCCGACATATGTACAAATCTGTCTTAAAGACGGACTCAGGAATGGAACTCATATGTAACCCGGGGACTGCCTGTATATCAAAAGTTAAAATCACTTACTGAATCAACTTTTCTTTCTTGGCATGGTCTGCAATCTCTCTACAAATTTGTTCCTCTAAATCCCTAAGACTGTTGGGTGAAAACAAGTTCCAATAATGTCTACAATATCATAATTCCCTTTCCTGAGCTCATCGGGCTTTCCTACGATGCTTCTTGCATTGTGATATACACAGCTCAGCACATTCATCGTACCATGCTGAACCATGACTTCAATGTTTGACTAAATGAGACTCACCAAACTTTCTCCTGACTGAATCAATGGAAACTCTGAATCAGGAGCGTTCTCTCCAGTTGATGCTCTCAGTCCTCGCACTGGTTCACTTGTTGCTGTTCCCGTCTTCAGCCGTGGTTTGCTTCCAGTTGGGGTCTTTCTTCCAATAGACCTCTCACCGCAGGTCGAACTTTAACCAGAGGGATAATAAAGCACATTAACAATAAAAAGGAGAACCAAACATTTCTGCTTAATATTACTAAGAACAAAACTCACTGCAAGTTAAAAGTTGAATGCAGATATAATGATCTCAGCAAACAAGCTTTTATTGTCCCTTACACGTCACAAAAAGATATGGGATAAGGAGCAATCATTCAGTCAGGAACAGAAGCAGATGATTCAATCAATCTGGTCTGCCCCACCATTCAACCATGGTTAATTTTTATTCCAACACAATATTCCTGCCTTCTTCCTGTAACCCTGCAGCTACTTAGCCATCTGGAATATATTAATCTCTGTCATAAATATACCTCAACCAACCTCTGCTGCAACAAATTCCACAGATCAGACATCTGTTGGACAAAACATTTTTCTCAGTTTTAAAGGGAAGCATCTTTATTCTGAGATTAAGCTCTCATATCACAGACTCTCTGTCTAATGGAAACATCCTCTCCATGTCCACTGTAACCAGGCTTTTCAGCATTCATGTGAACCTTGTTGGCAACAATTGCACTGAACACATTTCCAGGAAAAACAGACAAATTGGTACCAGGTTAATTGATAGGGAAAGTTGTGCTTTCTTCACTGTTGTACCAGCACAGAACGAGCCATTTCCATTCCCAGGTTAAATCAGGTCCATATTGGAAAATATAAACCAGTCCAGGATTAATGTAATAAAAAGAAGCTGGAATTACCAGAAATGCTCAGCAGGTAAGGAACAGCTGTGGGGAGAGGTACAAACTTTACAATTCAGGTTAATAACGTTTCATCAGAATGTCTTCAAACGTTTTCAGTTTTTAGTGCAGATCTCTAGCAACTTGAGATTCTGCTTGACTTACACCGAGTGGCCAACAGATGAGGCAGGGGTGGGGGGGGGGGGGGGGGGGGGGGGAGTTCTAAACACAGTTTGAACACCAAACTCGCAGGTCTATTTTTCCTGTTGTAAACACAGAACAGCCCATGTACTCACAGCCACTCCTCAGATTAGCAGTCAATGCTTCCAAAGGAACTCCAGAAACAAACATCTGAACCTACAACAGAAGTACTCGCTCAACATCTCATTTGGCCCAAGCAGCTCGATTCCCGGCTCCATTTTACCTGGATCAAAAACTGTAATATCCCAGGACCCAACCTCACAGTTCTCACACTGGGTAGTGCAGTCCGGGATTTCCCCACAACCAATGTGCAGCTGCTCAAAATTTCTGCTTCATTGCAGAAGGATGACCATCCAGCCCCTTCTGTAGAAGCACTAATTGAAGTCAAAGCCATCACAGGACTAGGGTCCAAGCACCAACTCTCCCAGTACTCTTTGCTGACTGTAATACGATGAAGTGTGTCAGCCAGTCACAGTTCAAAAACTAGACCCTCCACACCAATGCACAACAGAAATGGGACCTGATGACCCTCTGGCATTCCAGCTAACAAAAAGTGATTTTGGAAATAACTCAGTGAGGTCAAAGGTGTAAAAGAATAGTTCACAATGAAGACTATGGTTAGAAGGATTGCTGATATATATCACTGAAAAGGTGTGATACAGGGCGGACCAAGGCTGACCCAGATAGTTGATGCATATCACTGAAGCTGGGGTCAGAGAGACTGGACAGAGGTTGAACAAGATGGGCAGGGAATGAGCAGATGTAACCAGATGGGAGAAGAGATCAAGGACAATCACTGATGGTTCTCCAGCAATATGCAGATACTGAATTAATGGTACATACTACTGTATAAAGGATTCCAAAATGACAAAGTTAGAACAAGCAGTAAAAACATTGCCAGATATACTTTGATCCTCACCGTAGTTTTATCAACAAGCTTTCCATCCGGACACTTCCTGCTTTTTATGGTAACTACTCTGCCTCTGACTGTGAGGATCTGCAGAGACTTTTGGATCCAGATCAGCACATCACAGAAACCACTCTTCCCCTAGACTTCCCAGTCCCTCGGTAAAGCAGGCAGTGAAATCAAAGATCCACACAACCTGGGACATTCTCCTTTCTCACAATAGCCACAAAGCTCACGGACAAATGTGAGGAGCCTCAGCAAGCTTGGCGACTTGGGGAAAGTTAACGGGACTCAGTGGCCAACATCAGATTTCCCCAACACAACATGTGATCTTGCATCACAAACTGGAGGGTGGGAGAGTTCTGCAAGAAAAAGCCGTATGTGACCTGTCTGTGGGTCACCCATTTCAACTCTGCAGAAATAGACAGCCTGGGCTCCTGGTTTGGATCGTTCAATGCAGATTAAGTGAAGGGGACACATTTTTGACCAGCCCAGATAATCGGAAAATAAATGAGTAATTGGCTCTCAGTTCGAGGCTCACGGCCCACATTGGATCTCCCCACTTGGGATCGGTCGCAGCACTCACCGATGGGACAGCAATATCTTTGGCCCACAGACTGTGATCTGACCTCTGGCTCCCCGACCCAGGAGGCGAGGACACCTTCCCCGATCCCACAGACATTCCTCTTCAGTACGGAGCAGAAAGGAAAACACCGCCCACCCGGAGTCTGTGAGCATGAGCGAAGGGATTGTTACATCTGTGGTTAAATGGGAGGGGCAAACGGGATCATGTGGCTGGTGGGATCTCCTACCCCAGACAGAGAGTCCAGCTGCCAACCACTTCTGTGAAAAGAGCCAAACTTGCCACTTACATCTCCTCTCACCTTAAGTGTATTAGACATTTCAACCCCCAGGAAAAATATATCATCTGTCCACTCAGATTCAGTTTTATTATCACTGGCGTGCATCATGAAATTTGTTAACTTTGCAGCAGCAGTTCAATGCAATACACAATATAGAAGAAAAATAATCCTAAAAATAAATAACTAAATCAATTACAGTATCCATATATCTGGGAACATTGCTCATTGTGATTTTTATAAAATGAACTGGATGAGGAAGTGAAGGGATATGTTAGTAAATTTGCTGATGGCACAAAGCTTGGGGGTGTTGTGGATAGTGTGGAAAGTGTTAGAGCTTACAGCGGGCACCGAAAGCATGCAAAACCAGGCTGAGGGGTCGCAATTGGAGTTCAACCCGGATAAGTTTGAAGTTGTTCATTTTGTTTGGTCAAATGTGATGGAAGAATATAGCATTAATGGTAAGGTTCATGGCAGTGTGGAGGATCCGCGGGATCTTGGGGTCCGAGTCCATAGGACACTCAAAGCTCCGACGCAGGTTGACTCTCTGTTTAAGGCGATGTATATTGCATTGATCTTTATTAATCGTGGGAATGCGTTTAGAAGCAAGAGGTAATGTTGCAGCCATACAGGACCCTGGTCACACACAACTGTGCTCAATTCTGGTCGCCTTACTACAGGAAGAATGTGGAAACCTTCGAAAGAGTGCAGAGGAGGTTTACAAGGATGTTGCCTGGATTGGGGAGCATGCCTTATGAGAATAGGTGGAGTGAACTCGGCCATTTCTTCTTGGAGTGATGGAGGATAAGAGGTGACCTGATAGAGATGTATAAGATTATGAGAGGCATAGGTTGTGTACAAGGGTTCAATGTCCATTTGGCAATCAGATGGCAGAGGGGAAGAAACTGTTTCTGAATCACTGAGTGTGTGCCTTCAGGCTTCTGTACCTCGCTATCTGATGGTAACATTGAGAAAAGGGCAGCCCTGGATGCTGGAATTCCTTAACAATGGACGCTGCCTTCTGAGACACTGTTTCTAATCCTCTGGTAATCATATAAACATCTATCCAGAGAAAACAACATGAGATTGTCCAACCTCCCGTTACAGCTCATGCCCTCTAATCCGGACAATATCCTGGTATACCTCTTCTGCGCTCTCTCCAAAGCCCCGACATCCTTCCGAGAATGGTGGCGACCAGAACCGCATGAAACACTCCAGATGTGCTCTAACTAGTTTTATAAAGCTGCAACACAACTTCCCGACTTTTGAACTCAGTGCTTCAACTAATAAAGACAACCATGCCATTTGCCTTCTTAACCACCCGATCAATCTGTGCAGTCTCTTTCAGGGAGCCATGGAGTCTAAGATCCCTCTGATCATCGACACTGTGTAGGGTTTTGCATTTAACAGTGTACTGTCTCATACCTTCAACCTACCGAGCTGCCAAGATGATCATCATTAATCAAATCTCACTGAGATTTCTCAGGTCCTGTTGAATCTATTGCCAAGTGCACAAGTACGGGAAGGTACAGGTACAGAGAAACACTGACTTGTAGCAGCATCACAGGCAAGTATATTCAGATAACACAGAGAACAGCAAATATACAATTCTCTGTCAGTAACAAGATAGAAACATGTTTTACTTCATCCTGCTAACAGGACCAGAACAACAGGGGCTGAGCGGCGGCTCATCTCAGACGGTTCGGTGTGAAGGTCTCACAACCCGGACCGACCCCGGCAGATTCTGTGAAGGAAGCGAGGCGAGGCCGCCAGTTCCGGAAAGTTCATCCCCTCCCCCTTCAGGTTGCACCGATCACCTTGTGTTTCTCTCTCCCTCCCCACCCCCACCTTTTATTCTCCAGTCCTGCCGAAGGGTTTCGGCTGCTAATGCCGACTGTATTCTTCCCCTAGATGCTGCCCGGCCTGCTGAGTTCCTCCAGCATTTTGTGCGCTTTGCTCCCATTCCCAACATCTGCAGGCTTTATCTTGCTTGAGTTCTGGAAAGTTAACTCACTATCCACCGTCAGACCTCCCCGCTCGGAACCGGCTTCAATACTCACCGAAGGAAAATTGTTGGTGTTGCCCCACAGAGAATAATCCGCCTCCGGCTCCCCGTCCAAAGGGGCGAGAACCCCCTCCCAATCCCGAACACACCGCCAACCAACTTTCACAAAGAACGTAAAAACAACACTGCCTTTCCCGGGACTGTGAGCATGCGCATTGTGCTCATTGCGTCACGGGCGTTGGGCGGAGCATCGGAATCAAACCCGCAGATGCCACCGATCTGCGGTGAAACAGGATCACGTGACTCGGTGACTGTTTCTTCCCCCTTCACATATTGCCCTACCCACCGCCGCATTTCCCAAAATATTTCATTATTTCCCTATATTATTTCCATTAGACAAGTATTTAGTTTTTCCCTCCATATCTTCCCCGATCCCTTTTCAGCCACCCCCAGGTCATAGAGTTCTCAGAGTTATAATTTCGATTCCCATCCCGTCCCGACACACAATTCAGAACCACCCCGGAAATGTGCGGGTTTCATTTAAATCAGTCTATGTTCATAAACACTTATTTCTATTTACATTCCTCTGGCTTCATTGGACAGGAACACTGAAACATCAAGTGAGAAACAGCAGGATGTGGCCACTCAGCCCCTCTAACCGTCAGCAAGATGGCGGCTGCTCTTCCATCTCAGCCACATGTTTCTGCCCGATCGTCATTTCCTCGATCCCTTCGGTCTCCACACATCTGCCGGCCTCTTTTGTACGTGAGGACGATCACTGAGTCTCCACCGCTCTCTGTGGTGGGGATTGTTGTGGTTACATGATATGAACAGGAGACGCAGACAATTCTTCGAGAAGTTTAAACCTTTATTTGAAAACAAAGGCTGAGGCAGTCAATGATCTTGTCACCGAAAGCCCGCCGAGCTCCGGTGTACAGCATTCTTTATAGTAATTTCTTATCTCAGTTACATTTCGGTTTCATCACCATACCCAATCAATTTTTAGTTGCATATCATCTATACATGAACTAATCAAACGCTCTTGCCCAGCTCTCGGTGCGCCACCAGTATTTCTTTCCAGTTCACATCTTGTGCCTCATTCCTGGCCACGGTTGTTTCTCAGTCAGCCTCCCTTAACCTCCCTCACATTTCCTGCTCATACCATCCTCCCTGTTATCTCTTCAGAAGCCATGCTGTTGGATATATGTACATTTCTGCTCATTAGTGTTGCTAATGCGAAACAGGTGTTCTTTAACTGCCACAGTATGTAGCTAAGAGAATACAAGGTATCTAGTAAAAAATACACAGCAAAATGTGTCTAGTAAAATAATACATAGTAATATTCGGTACACAAGAGTGATTACATTGTATAGTAAATAGCTACTACATAGTGATTATATTTCAGGTATATATTGTGATTATGTCAGGTATATTTCTCAATAGGATTTACAGACATTCACCACCCTCGGAGTGGAGACATTTCCCCTCATCTCAGTCCCGGACAGTCCATCCCTGTTTCAGAGACTGGGATCCCTGGTTCAACCGGTAATGATGTTGTGCAATTCAATGTGTTCACCTCTCAGTCCTCGATTCTCTAAATGAAAGGGTTATCACATTTGATCTTTCTTCGTATGATGACCCCACCACTGCAGGGATCAGTCTGGTGAATCTTCATTGCCCTCTCTATAACAAATACTCTCTAACCTCTTTGTTAATCCTCTATGGAATTAATTTCCATCCTCTGCAGCCCCGTGTTGCCCCAACCCCTCACCTCCCACCCCTGTCACTATTTCCACCTTCCCACCTCCCCCCTCACCTGGATCCCCCTTCACTCCCCAGCTCTTGCCCAATCCCCACCCCTCACCTCTTTTCTCTGACTATTTCCCGTCCACTCTCACTTCAGAGGGAGGGTCTCGGCCCGAAATGTTGACGGTCCATTTCCCTCCACAGATGCTGTCCGACCCACTGAGTTCCTCCGGCAGTTTGTTCTTTGGTCTGTATAACCCGTGTTAGTATGGGGAGCGGGATGTTACACCATATTCCAGGTACAATCTCAACAAAGCACAAATAATTGTCACTTTGTCCTGACCATCAGCCCCGCTTGCAGGGCAACAGTCGGCTGGTGTTTGCCCCCAAGGTGGTGAATCCCTTGGGCTCAGACATTTCCACAGATGAGCCCCTCCTGTCCCCACCGGGACAAACATCCTGTCCGCCCCCTCTCACACCATCTTCACCCTTTCAATAAAATCCCCCCCTCCCTCCCTCCGCGGGATGACGTAAGGCACCGCGCACCTGAGGGCAGATCCCGCTGTGGGGAGCCCGTGTGTGACGTCAGACGCGTGTGGGGTGTGTCCGACGTCACCTGCGGAAGAGCGCTCGTATTTAAAGCACATTAATGGACGTTTCTTATGATTTCGGTGGGACAACAACATTAATGACGGGTTTCATCACTGAATCCAGGGTTGTGGGATGTAAAGTCCCCTGTTAAGTGTCCGGCTGTGCCGTGTTGTTGGTGGAGTGGGCAGCGTGGTGTTTGTCTCGATTCGGGTCACAACACCAGAATTGTCAGCGGGGTCTACACACAGTGTATTAGTCAACAGAAAACCTCTCGTCCCTGCAGTCTTTGTCTCCTGGTAAACTCAACACCCTGACAGTGTGGACCATAGATACCCCTTCCTCTCAGAGTCAGGGAATCACTCAGACAGCTGATCGCTGAGAGGAATTATATTTATTGGTCATTAAAGTTCGCCCAGATTCGTTTGGACGGATTTGATGTGGAGTTCGGGGTGTCACAGTGAAAGGGCCGGACGGCCGAACTCTCTCCGTTGTCCAAACATCCTTCCAGGTGAGGCGACACTTCACCTGTGAATCTTCCGGGGTCGCCCATTGTGTCCGCTGCTCCCGATGCGGCCGCCTCGACACTGGTGACACCGCATCCTCCGCAGTTGTGCGGGGTAGGTTTTTTTTATGGGGGCGGGGGATCGATGATAATATTCCCTTTTGTGCGGGAGGGGTGGGTCTGGGGGTTGATGATCGCAATGCCGTTTTTTTATGCGGGGGGTGGGGTGGGTGTGTGATTTTTCTCTCTGATAGATGCTGCCCGGCCTGCTGAGTTCCGCCAGCATTTTGTTTGTGTTGCTCTGAATTTCCAGCATCACGACTTTGTCGTGTTTGTGATTTAACTCTCCGTTGTCCCTCCCGCCTCCGACCACGGCTGGTGCTGAAGAAGGGTCTGATTTTGGGTTTGTGGAAATCGGGGCCGGTTGGCGTGGAATTTCAACTTGGTAGGCCGAAGGGCCTGTATTGTGCTGTCGGTTTTCCATGTTTCTATGGAAAGTGTCGGGAACGAGCTCTGCCGGACGGCTGGAGGCTCCGGGCTCCCCCGATCCCGCAGCCCCGGTTTTAGCTTTGCACCCGAGTCCGGGCTGTGGGATCAGTTAGTTGTGGTTCCCGGGCTTGGAGGGGGATTGGGGTGAAGGGGATCTGCCTGTGTGTGTGTGTGGGTAGAGGTTGTGGGTGGACTTGGCCGTGGGGTGAGTGCATGGAAGGTGCATAGTCGAGGACGGGGGTGGGTGGGGTTGCTGTTGTGAGAAAGTGGGATGATCGAACGTTCCGTGACCCGGATCAAATAAAGTTGTAAACAGGGGAGGATCTGCTCCGTTGTATCGGACGCTCGCGTGTCCTTTCAGGAAGCAGCAATTCTCTCTTCAAACGAATCGCTGTTTAATCTTGCTGTTAACATTGTGTTTGTTACAAAGCCCCAGTGTCTGGAAGAGCTGTCACTGTCATGGGCTGTTGGTGCAGATTGGGATGGCGGTGGGTTGTCAGTGACCTCTGTATCAGAGAACAACACGGTTTTCTACATCCTCCTGTGAGATATAAATGTCCTCACAGTGGATTCGGATCAGCTGGCATATCTGGAGTTTTCTAAAGGGAAAGGGAATAGCGAAGGGGCTGAGGAGAGAGAGTTTTAATCAGCAAACCGTCGTCCGCGGTGGAGGGATACAGGAGCTGTCTGATCGATCGTTTTACAGTAATTGTGTTTTTATATAATCTCACAGACGGTGACTGAGGAAGAAGCTTGTTGAGGGAGGATACCCGGAGGTGAGCAGGTCAGACACGGTATCAGGAGAGTGACAGTGATGTGATTTCCTGTGTCACGGGTACAGACAGTCGTCTCAAGTGAGGAGTTTGTGTGGAGATGCAGCTTCCCTGGAGGTGGAGGAAAGAGGACACACCAACAGGTGGAACCAGCTGTGGGAAGACATGGTTTGTCAGGTCTGACGACGAGCTGAATGTACCATAACCTTCAGACTGAATCAGAAAACCATTCTGAGGGTATTTGAATTGCCAGAAGCAGGGGAGATGTGATCACAGGGGTTGTGTCTCCATCAGACCCACAGTGAGATGGTTCAAGGTACAATGTGCAGGGGTGAAATCACAGTGTTTGGGGCCGGATTTAATCACTGATTCTGACACAGTGAGAGGGTTAGTTTTGCTGTAAGGCAGCAACATTAATGGAAGAAGACACAGGAACTTCATCAATTGCCAGTTGTTTAGCAGAAGTGATCAATCTCGATGTTACCTTGACAGAAAAAGATACTCCCAGTGGTGACAAAGGGGTGCAGTCTGGTTTATTTCAGGTTGGAGAGGGGTGTGGAGTTTTGAAATCAATGCCTTGCGGTGCCACCATCGTTAATTTACCATGTCCGGAGCGGTGGATCACACAGCACGGAAACAGGCCTTTGGCTGGCCATACCTGTTCTGACCATCCACTCACTGTCTACACTGGTGCCATTTATCAGCACTTGGTTCATAGCCGACTGTATCTCGGCAGTTTCAATGCTCATCCACTTCGTAAATGTTGTGAAGGGACCTGCCTCCACCACCACCTCGGGCAGTGAGTTCCAGATTTCAGCTACCCTCTGAGTGAGAAATCTCCTCCTCAGATCCCTCTAAACCTCTTCATCCTCTGCTTAAATCCTTGCCCTCTGATCGGTGACACCTCTGTCCCAGGATCGGGGCTGATATGGGCATCAGTGAGGCCTTTCATACGGTTCAGCATGGTAAGTTCCTGTGGAAAGTCAGACCACATGGGATCCAGGGAGAGCTGGCTCACTGGATGCACAGTTGTCTTGATGGTAGGAAGCAGAGAGTGATGGCGGGAGGCTGTTTATTGGACTCGAGGCCCGGGCCTAGTGAGGCTCCCTAGGGTTACACCCCATTGCTCTCATTATTCATTCAGATTTAATTATATTTGCATTTGCAGTTTGTTGAATTCTATGCTCCACTTGATCTTTCATTGTTACTATTCTATAGATTTGCTAAGCGTTCCAGTAGGAAAAACAATCTCAGGGTTGTACGTGGTGACATATATGTACTCTGATAATAACATTTACTTTGAACATCAACCATTATTGTCATCTAGATCAATAATTTGGTTAAGAATGTACAGGATATGGAGAGTAGGTTTGCAGCAAGTTCAATTACTATTTCTGAAAGATATTCAGTATAATCTCTCTGCTCTGTTTTCCTCTCTGCATTTGACCACCCCCTCCCCTTACCGTCTTCCCTCTCTGCCCCGTCCTCCCTCTCACCCTGACATTGGACATACGTTCAGGGTGAAAGTGAATTATTTTTGGGGAATCTGAAGGGGAATTCTTCACTCAGAGGTTGGTGAGAGTGTGGAATGAGCTGCCAGTGGAAGTGGGTTTGATTTAGACACTAAAAAGGAATTTGTGTGAGGACGTGGATGGGAGGTGTATGGAGGTTCTGCTGCAGGTAGCTGAAACTGGGCAGTAACAACAAAAACAGGTCGGCATGGACTAGAAGGGCCGAGCGGCCTGTTTCTGTGCTGCTGCTCTCTGTGACTCTAATAATATTCTGAGTTGTAATTTCCACAGTCAGTACTTTGCTACTTCTGACTGAACCCAGACATTTACCCAAACAAGAACCGAAAGACTCTTGGCTGGCTACAGAAAATGTTTACAAGCTGTGATACTTGCCAAAGGGGGTGTTACTCAGTACTGACAATGCAGGGCACACAAGCTTTTGCTTCCGGCCTTTTTCCTTCTTTATTATTTTGAGATTGTAAAAGATGTAACTAAAAATGTAATCTTGCTTAAAATATTAAAGAAATGTGTCATCTTTAACTTTATGCTTTTTGTAATCAGGTCATCTTTTACTCGCTTAGCTGTTCACAGGAATAGAAATTTTGACCGGGGTGCCCAAACTTTTGCATGCCACTGTATATATCCTGTATATATCCTTCCAAATTGCTTCCAGAAATTCCAGCCGTTGCTGCTCTCTTTTCGTCCCTGCCCATGTTCTTTTAAAATCAATTTTGACCAGTTTTTAATCTCATGCCTCTCTAATCCTCTGTATTCCACATATGACTTTAGCTTCTCCTTCTCTAATGTCGGGGTGAATTTGATCATATTAAGAGCACTTACCCCTAAGGGTTCTTTGGACTTTAGTGACCTAATTATTTCCGGTTCATTACAATAATCCAGTATATCTGATCCCCCAGCGGGCTCAACCACGAGCTGCTCTAAAAAAACATTTCGTAGGAATTCCTCCTCTTGAGACCAACACCATCCTGATTTTCCTAATCACCTGCATGACAATCCCCCATGACTCTGGTAACATCGCCCGTATGGCACACATTTTCTATTCCCCATTGTAATTTGTGGACCTCATTCTTACTATTGTTTGGAAGTCTCTGCACAATTCCCATCAGGGTTTTTCTTAACATTTGCTGTTCCTTAATGCTACCCACAGATTCTACACCTTCCAACCCTTTAATACCTCTTTCTAATGATTTTATTTAATATTTCACCAACAGAGCCACACAACCCCACTACTAGCTTGTTCTTGGCTTG
This sequence comes from Hypanus sabinus, assembly GCF_030144855.1. NCBI lineage: Eukaryota > Metazoa > Chordata > Chondrichthyes > Myliobatiformes > Dasyatidae > Hypanus > Hypanus sabinus. The sequence goes on along the minus strand of NW_026781240.1, from coordinate 57,147 downwards.
TTCTTTCAAGTAAGATAAGTATCTGGGAAACAAGAGGACCTGCAGATGCTAGAAATCTACAGAACTACACTCAAAGTGCTGGAGGAGCTCCGCATGTCAGGCAGCATCTATGGATGAGAATCAACATTTCAGGCCAAGACCCTTCACCGGGACTCTTAATACACCCGTATCTGGAATATCAACAAGCAAAGAGAATAGAAAGTGGTGCGGAATAGGGAAAACCTTTGAGAAAATTTAGACCAAGGCTTGAAAAAAACTACCAAATAGAGCTCAATAATTAACAAATTCAATACAGGTAATAAAGATTTTCATCAATACCGACATTGAATTTTTCTTAAATAAAAATATCTTGGTCCCATTTCAATCAGTAAAATTTTGAATGATAAACAAGAACTTAAGAAAGCTTTAGAAAAGACCATTTACACTCAAACCCACTTAGATTAACACTACCTTGGACAGGAGGAGGAAGAGAAATAACACACATGAAATAAAAAGAAATCACACAACAGTCAGATAAAACTTCTTGGTATATATATTTTTATCAAAAATGAACTGGATTCAGCACTCCATGTGTGTATATGCAATCGTGATAAGAAATACAGAACAGAAAACTTAAATGAGAGGCCAACTCAGAAAAATGAATCATCAGTCTTGAAGAAAACATGAACCAATGGAATGAGTATGACCCTCCACGGGAGATATCCCAACGATCTGAGAAGACTCGATGGTGACAAGGAAGCACCGAGCACCTGACTGAGAGTTGGAGACCTCTTCCCAGAAACAGAGGAGTTCCTTGCGGAAATACAGTACAAGGTGTTTAAGACAAAGAAAAAAATCTGAAATACATGCAATACAAGCAAACAAGACACTAAATGCAGAAAATGCCAAGAGAAACCAGACACAATCCAACACATTCCAGGATCCTGCAGTAGTTGAACTCAATCTGATTACTTATGCAGGTAAAATCAAGTGGCAAAAATCATTCACCAAAATCTTGCTTTAAAACACAAACTGATGAATGACCACGGTAACTTCATTAAGGCACAATGACTTCAAGCCTGATTCAGTTAAGGACATAATCTCACAAATTATATGATAATCAATACACTGTTTCAGATAGGATCATCTCAAATAACCATTCAGATATAATATTACAGGATAAACTAGCAGGAATAACTCCCTCAATAGGTATAACCATTCTCAACACACACATGTGCCTCGACCAATGGGGCCCCTCACCACAGGCATTTTTCGTCAGTCAAATAACCAAGTTATTTCGTCTGCCAATTAGCTTCCACATGTTGCTACTCTGTCATCCATTGCCACGTCCCACTGTTGAATCCTTTTTCCTTATCATACGTTCTTAGCCCATCCATCGCCCAGAGTCCCAAACTCTGCCCTGTGCAGACCCACCTCTGGTTTCTGACCCTGCTCCTTTGAACATCCAACTTATGGGTTCCCATTCCAATTTAAGTCTTTAGAGGACAGTGGTGTTTCCAACAACCCTTTAAAAGCAGGGAAAATGAGTCATAATGTGGAAATAAGTTGTGATTAAGGAGGTTAACGAACAATGTCATTCTTAATCAGCCCTGAGATTAGAACTGCAGTCATCTCGACTTCTTCAGTCTGCAGAGATTTTAGGGAAACAACAGGGGAGGATTTAAATGGACTGATGTGGAACAGATTCACTGGCCGGGTTCAGCAGGCCTGAGTACACCAGTTGTGTTATAAATTCACGATGTACCAAACACAGAGATTTTTTATTAGTTTTTTAATACATTTTCTACATAGCTACAGATAAAAAAAAGCCCGGATCAAAATGAAGAACATTGATACAGTGCAAAAATATACAATAATAATATGATACGAAGAAAGATAATTGAGAAAGCAGCCAAATTGAAGACATGTAAAATTAGTGTCCTCCCCAAGCCCCGCAACAAAAAAAAAAAAATCCAGACCAACCACAACACAATATAGAGAATATAAATCAGGACAATCAAACCCCCAAACTGTGAATACACTCAGCGTGTGTGGGCAGGGCCACATCTCTCCATCTAAGGAAGATGAAACGCCTAACCAGGAGAGAGGCAAAAGATAATATTCGACACTTAGTCAAACTCAGACGTAAATCTGTCTCACCCCCGAAACCAAACAAAGCAATTAAAGGGTTAGGTTCTAGGTGGTGATTCTGAATATACGATAACGTTATGAAGACATCTTTCCAAAATTTCTCCAAGCTAGGGCAAAGCCAGTACATATGAATGAGAGAGGCCTCGCCCCTTTTGCATTTATCACAAAGCGGACTGATGTTAGAGTAAAACCGAGATCATTTGGATTTAGACATATGGGCTCTATGAACAATCTTAAACTATAAAAGGCAATGGCGAGCACACAGGGAGGTTGAGTTAACCGATTTGAGATTCGAGTCCAAAGTCTCATCGGATAAAGAGGTATTTAAATCATCCTCCCATGCCATTTTAAGTTTATCCACAGGGGCACGTCGTAGGGCTGCTAATTTATCACGAATAAATGATATTAAAACTTTACCTAGTGGATTAATAGAAAGAAATAAGTCCATAACATTTTTCTCAGGCATTTCAGGGAAGTTAGGGATTAAAGGAGTAATAAAGTGTCTAATTTGGAGATATCTAAAAAAAATGAGCATTAGGCAGATTAAACTTAGCAGAGAGCTTTTGAAAAGAGGCAAAGCGATTATCAATAAAAAGATCTTCAAAATGTCTAATGCCCTTCCTATACCAATCATGGAAGGCTGAGTCATATGTAGTAGGTTAAAAAAAAGGTGATTATGTAAGATAGGGGTAGAAAAGGAAATACCATGGAACCCATAAAGTTTCCTATACTGAGCCCATATACGCAAAGTGTGTCTGACAAGAGGATTAACTATTAATCTGGACAAACTACTAGGGAGTACGGTGCCGAGAAGTGCAGAGATAGATAATTCTTTAGTGGAGCTCAACTCCATTGCCACCCGATTAGGGCACTCGGGTTGGCCATGGAAAAAAGACCAAAAGGTAGCACAACATATATTGGCTGCCCAATAATATAAACGAAAGTTAGGTAAAGCCATGCCACCTTGTTTTTTAGACTTTTGGAGATAAACTTTGTTAATTCTAGAGCGCTTATTCTTCCACAGATATGACAAAATAACAGAGTCTAAGGAATCAAATAAGGATTTAGGAATAAAAATTGGGATTGATTGAAATAAATATAAAAGTTTAGGGAGAACATACATTTTAACAACATTAATACGACCTACCAAAGACATAGATAGAGGTGACCAATGTAACAGACTCTGTTTAATAGTATATGAAAGATTGGCAAAATTTTCATGAAAGAGATCTTTAAACTTCCTTGTGAATATAATCCCAAGATAAGTAAATTGATTGTGGACTACTTTAAAGGGGAGATCACGAAATGTTAATTCTTGTGCTTCTTTATTAATTGGGGAAAGTTCGCTCTTATGTAAATTAAGTTTATATCCAGAGAACTGGCTAAACTGGTCAAGAAGTGAAAACATTGGAGGTAAGGATGTAGACGGATTTGAAAGAAAAAGTAATAAGTCATCAGCATAAAGAGAAACTTTATGCTCAACACCCCCTCTCCAAATCCCGGTCAGTTCAGGACAATTTTGAAAAGCTATCGCCAAAGGTTCTATAGCCAAATCAAAGAGAAAGGGACTTAAAGGGCATCCATCCCTGACGGGTGCCACGTTTGAGGTTAAATAACTGGGATTTCTGAGAATTAGTTAAAACAGAGGCAGTCGGACACAAATACAGCAATTTGATCCAAGAGATAAAATTTGACCGAAGTCAAATTTTTTCTAAAACTGCAAAAAGGTAGTTCCACTCTATACGATCAAATGCTTTCTCCGCATCAAGGGAAATAACACATTCAGGAATCCCAGTTGGAGGTGAATATAAAATGTTAAATAAACGCCGAATGTTAAAAAAAAAGGAAGACGGTTTTTAATAAAACCAGTTTGATCATCAGAAACAATAGAGGGAATAACAGTTTCTAATCTATGCCAAAACTTTGGCCAAGATTTTAACATCAACATTAAGCAATGAAATCGGCCTATACGAGGAACACTCTGTTGTGTCTTTACCCTTTTTAAATAAAAGAATAATAGAAGCCTCATTGAAAGAGGGTGGCAATTTGCTGTAGTTAAACGAGTCAGATAATACTGAAAGTAACTGAGGGGAGAGAAGTGAAGAGAATGAGTTATAAAATTCTACAGGGAACCCATCAGGTCCAGGAGATTTCCCTGAAGACAGTGCAGAAATTGCAGTAGATATTTCTTCTAATGATATAGGCGCATTGAGTTTGGCTTTAAAATCAGATGAAAGTGAAGGAATATTCAGATTATTTAAAAAAATGATCGATAGAGATATTGTCATTTAATGATTCAGAGGAATAAAGTCGAGAATAGAATTTTTTAAATGCGTCATTGATTTCTAAGTGATCCGATGTAAGGTCTCCATTCTCCTTCCGGATCTTTGTAATATGTTGTTTGGCTTTGGAATGCCTCAGCTGATTGGCTAGAAATTTACCAGATTTGTCACCATGAATATAAAAACCACTCTTACTTTCAAGAAGTTGGCGTTCGACAGATTGAGTGGACAGAAGATTAAATTTAGTTTGAAGTTCTACACGTTTCTTGTATAGTTCAAGATTCTTAGTTTGCGCATGGAGTTGATTCAACTCTTTAATCTGATTAATGAGGTCTAATCGATCTGCACAGGACTTTCTATTAAGAATTGCTGTATAGGAGATTATTTGACCCCTCAGATATGCTTTCATGGCATCCCAGACAATCTGGGATGACACTTCAGGTGATGTATTGGTGTTAAAATAAAAGGTTATCTGATCCCTGATAAATTTTAGAAAATCATCATCCGATAGTAAAGTCTAATCAAACCGCCAGTGTTTATTCCTCTGAGGAAGGCCAGGAAAATTTAAGGACAGAGTAATTGGGGCCTAGTCAGAAATCAGTATACTCTGATAATCACAAGAATAGACAAATGGAATGAGTTGATTGTCGAGTAAGGAGTAGTCAATTCTAGTAAAGGTATGGTGAACATGTGAAAAAAAAGAATAATCTCTCTCAGTAGGATGAAGGAAACACCATATATCAGAGATATCATAATTAGAGAGAAACGATTGAATAGCTGAGGCAGATTTAGTAGGTGGAAGACAGAGTTTAAAATAGAACTGGTTTATTTGTCTCAGATCCAGAATATTAAACAGCAGTTCCATTAAAGGTGAATGTGCAGCAGAAGAAACTCCTCCCATGCCCAGTGACCAGGGTGCAGAACTGGGTGTGGTGAGCAGCAGCAATAATTGCAGAGTTCAGCACCGACAGTCACTCCCAAAATTGCATTCAGCAACGGTGATGGACTAATATCCAGCATGCAGCTCATTGAAACTTTCTCCCCAGTTTGAACCCGGTAGTGTGTCACAAGTGTAACACACTGTAAGGATTCATTGCTGATGTAATGGCCTCTCTGTAATGTTTCACTGCTGAGGTAATGGTTTCTCTGCAGCAGCAATGTTTAGGTTACGACTAGAGATAACAGGGGTTGGAGTGCAGAGCTATCCAATGACAGAAATGTTCTTTCTTGTGAGTCTGGAAGAGAGATTTTCATGGTCTTTTGCTGGGGAGAGATGAGAAGACGTGAATGGAGAGAGTGGGCCCTTTTTCATTTTTTTTTTGTTTTCTTTACTGACCCTTTATTCAAAGTAAGAATTATAAATCTTAATAGTGTAATCACATCTTATGTACCATTTGTTACTTCAGGTGTCACACAGACGCAAACCTATAAAACTACCAGCAACAATTGAACACACTTGGGAGTAGGGTTTTGCAGTGAACAAACACTATTTTAGTGGTAACTACTAATAATAGTGAACTTAAACCAGATAATCCAAGGGTTAGCACTGTTATGCATATACAGGTGTGAATACAGGTTTCCCCTGTATCTAAAGCTAGAGCGTTCCTATGAAACCATTTGTAAGCCGAAATGTCATGAAGCGAAGAAGCAATCACCATTAATTTAAATGGGAAAAGATTGTGGATGTTCCCAGGCCCAAAGAATAACCCACCAAATCATACCAAATAGCACATAAAACCTAAAATAACACTAACCTATAGTAAAAGTAGGAATGATATGATAAGTATACACACTATATAAAGTAGAAATATTGTATGTACGGTGTAGTTTCACTGAAAATCCAGAAGATAGTGAACTGAAATTGATTTGGAGAGAAAAAAAATCGGCACTTGCACGCATGCATACACAACTGCCGCACAAGGCTTCACGGTCACGGTAGTCTTTCTCGGGGTAAACTCACATATAAAGCAGGCATCATCTTTATTGTAAAAGCGAAAATCCTCTTTGGTTAGAAAAAACAGGTACTAACGTAGGTCTTTCATAACAGTGAGCTGTTGTAAAGCGAACGTCCGAAAAACGGGAGCCACCTGTATATAAAATCCAAAACCTAGGTGGTAAACGATATAGTCAATAGACAATAGGAAATAGGTGCAGAAGTAGACCATTCGGCCCCTCAAGTCTGCACCGCCAGTCTTACGATGATGTGGTAGATTCAATTTAGTTCATAAGATTGGAGGGGGAGGGAGGGAGGGAAGGAGAGGGAGAGGGAGAGGGAGATGTAATCCAAGTAAACAGGTGTTGTCGACCTTTTCCAATGCCCATCAAATCTTCCAAGTTAGCCAGACGTGACCAACTCAAGAGCACCTTCTTCAAGAGAAAGTCTCCCAACCCAGGCAAGGGTTAGACTCACCGGTAGATCCCACAGGGTCGCTCTTACATGCACTAACAGCCACAGATCGATTCTTCTTTATCGATCCTCAAATCCCACCCTTGTGGGTACAAGAATGTCCAACTAGCAGAAACTTTCATCACTAGCCTTTGAGCGTCTGCGTGTCCTGCGAGAAAAGCAGTTACGTGTGTTTAAATACCGTTGTGCTGAACACCATCTGTCCATCACGTAGCTCCGCCCCCTCTCTCTGTAAGAAGTCGCTTGCTTGTTCTGTGTCGGTAGAGGATCATTCTGACCTTGCTTAACCACACAGAACATAAACATTAGCTGGTCACCATAGCAACCCAGCACTTCTGTAGAAATTCAACAGCGTGTCCAAAGTCAGTCTCGGTTCTCTTTGCATTTTAAAGAGACAGTTCACAGAAAGGGGACACATCACTCAGTATCCACCCAGTTCTTCAGTTTGGCCAGACTGGGGTGAGCAGGCTATAACCCCCTCTGTTAAGCTGCCAGCAGAACTGAGAGCTACATAAGATTAGATGACTGAGTGAATCACTTCCTACATTCACAACCGGTGAATGGCCTCTCCCCAGTGTGAACTCAGTGATGCACACTTGTTGATTTGGCTGAGAGAATCTTTTCCCAAAGTCTGAGCAGATCAGTCTCTACCCAGTGTGAAGTCGCTGGTGTGCCTTTAGGATGGATGATTGAGTGAATCCTTTCCCACAGTCTGAGCAGGTGAACGGCCTCTCACCAGTGTGAACACGCTGATGTATCTTCAGATGGGATGACGAAGTGAAACCCTTCCCACAGTCTGAGCAGGTGAAGGGACTCTCACCAGTGTGAACTCGCTGATGTATCTTCAGATGGGATGACGAAATGAATCCCTTCCCACAGTCTGAGCAGGTGAACGGCCTCTCACCAGTGTGAACTCGCTGATGTATCTTCAGATGGGATGACGAAGCGAATCCCTTCCCGCAGTCTGAGCAGGTGATTGGCCACTCTCCGCTGTGAACTCCCTGGTGTGCCTTCAGTTGAGATAACTGAGTGAATCCTTTCCCACAGACTGAGCAGGTGAACGGCTTCTCTCCAGTGTGAACTCGCTGATGTATCTTCAGATGGGATGACGAAGTGAATCCCTTCCCACAGTCTGAGCAGGTGATTGGCCACTCTCCGGTGTGAACTCCCTGGTGTGCCTTCAGTTGAGATGACTGACCGAATCCTTTCCCACAGTCTGAGCAGGTGAATGGCTTCTCTCCAGTGTGAACTCGCTGATGTACCTTCAGATGGGATGAGCAAGTAAATCCCTTCCCACAGTCCGAGCAGGTGATTGCCCACTCTCCGGTGTGAACTCCCTGGTGTGCCTTCAGTTGAGATGTCTGAGTGAATCCTTTCCCACAGTCTGAGCAGGTGAACGGCCTCTCTCCAGTGTGAACTCGCTGATGTATCTTCAGATGGGATGACGAAGCAAATCCCTTCCCACAGTCTGAGCAGGTGAATGGCCTCTCTCCAGTGTGAACTCGCTGATGTACCTTAAGTTGAGGTAATTCGGAGAATCCCTTCCCACAGTCTGAGCAGGTGAATGGCCACTCTCCAGTGTGAACTGACTGGTGTTTCAGTAACTTATATGACGAAGTGAATCCTTTCCCACAGTCTGAGCAGGTGAATGGCCTCTCCCCAGTGTGAACTGACTGGTGTCTCAGTAAGTGAGCTGATGAAGTGAATGCCTTGCCACAGTCCGAACAGGTGAACGGCTTCTCCCCAGTGTGAATTCTTTGGTGTACCTTCAGTTGAGATGACTGAGCGAATCCCTTCCCACAGTCTGAGCAGTTGAATGGCCTCTCTCCGGAGTGAACTCGCTGATGTATCTTCAGTCGAGATAATTCAGTGAATCGCTTCCCACAGTCTGAGCAGGTGAACAGCCACACTCCGGTGTGAACTGACTGGTGTCTCAGTAACTGATATGATGAAATGAATCCTTTCCCACAGTCTGAGCAGGTGAATGGCCTGTCCCCAGTGTGAACTGACTGGTGTCTCAGTAACTGAGATGACTGAGTGAATCGTTTCCCACAGTCCGAGCAGGTGAACAGCCGCTCCCGAGTGTGAACTCGCTGGTGAGCCATTAGGTCAGATGACCGAGTGAATCCTTTCCCACAAGTTCAGCAGTTGACCAGCCTCTGCCCAGTGTGAACTGACTGGTGTGTCCACAGGCGGGAAGACCAACTGAATCCCTTCTCACTCACAGGACAGGTGAATGGCCTTCCCATTGTGAACTCGCTGATGTACCTTCAGTTGAGATGACCGAGTGAATTCATTCCCACTGTCTGAGAAGATGAATGGGCTCCCCTCCATGTAAACTAACGGTCATGCCAGTTGGTCAGATGATCGAGTGAATCCCTCCCCACAGTCTGAGTAGGAAGGACGGTCGATTGAATCCCTCGCTCCACTTCTTAAATATCTGGACAGAGACAGCAAAACTGCTGTGTTGTGTTCGAGATTCCCGTAGTCAAATTCCTTGCCATTTTTAACCTGTAAAAAGATTTACAAAATCCATCAATTGGTGTAGGACATTTCAAATGAGATTACTTGAGTGTCAAGGTGTGAGCTGGCATCACACTGTTACAGTGAATTTTAACCCAAGTTGGAGAAAGAAATCACCTCCTGACTGGGCAGAGTGCTGGTATCTGGAATGACCATCAAACTCTCCGATGCTCTTCCTGTCTCTATAAGAATGGGGCATTTCTGCCATCTCCAATCTGTGACCTGGCTCAGTTTGACTCTCTCCATTGGTTTTATTCTGTGTTCCCACTGAGCTGCATGGGTTCCTGGCCCCACAGTAACTGAAACACTCTCACGCAAATAGCCTGCAATCCATTCCATGCACCCACAACTCTCTGTGTAAATAAAGTTACCCCTGACATCCCCTCCATATCAACTTTCAAGCACCTTAAAACTATACCCCCTCACGTTAGCCATTTGAGCCCTGGGGTAAAAACCTCTGGCTATCCACACGATCAGTGTCCCTCATCATCCTATACATCTGAAAAAGGCTCGAAACATAAACAAAGATATTATACATTTCTTTGAGGATTTGTTGAGAATAGACAGCATTATGACAGTATAGATAGGGTACAGGTAAGCAGCTTTTTCCACTGAGGATGGGTGCGATGACAACCATAGGTCATGGGTAAGTGGGGAAGTGAAAATTTAATGGGAACATTTGGAAAAGCTCTTTACTGAAATGGTCGTGAGAGCGTGCAGTGAGATGCCAGCACAAGTGGTGAATATGAGCTCGGTTTCACCATTTAAAAGAAGTTTGGATGGGAGCCTGGACGGTTGGGGTATGGCGGGCGATGGTCCCGGTGCAGTTAGTTGCATTAGACAGTTTAAATGTTTGTTTGGCATTGACTGGATTGGGCAAATAGCCTGTTTCTGTACTGAACTTCTCCATGTTTCTGTGACAGAGAAGCTGGCCAAACTTGTTTGGAAGGGAAAAGGTAGGAGAGACAACGGAGCAGCAATGGCTGGAGTTTCTGGGAGCAATTCAGGAGCTGAGTGATCGATACACCCCAAAGAAGTGGAAGCATTGTAAAGGCAGGAAGACACAACTGTGGCTGAAATGAGAACCCAAAGCCAACTTAAAAGCCAAAGAGAGGGCATTCAAAAGAGCAAAAACTATTGGAAGCTTTTAGAAACCAACAGAACACGACTAAAAATAAGTCCGATGAGCTTGGGGGTGGAATTATGATACTGTTGTCATTAATGAGTCTTGGTAGCACCCAACAGTCTGAGGTATTTAGAGGAACAAAATATCAGGGGCCTCAATATCTCTTGAAAACCAAGGTTCCCTGCACCAGTTACCTTTCAGCATACAAACTCTACACTCTCAAAAATGTCACTTCTGAAGGCCTCCCACTTACCAAGTACTCCTTTGCCAGAAAACGGCCTGTCCCAAACCACACTTGTCAGGTCCTTTTGACACCATCAAAACTGACCTTTCATCCCCTCTGTTCTGTTCTCCTAACTAACGAATCCCCTATCACCCGTTTGACTTTCCTCTGCCAGGTAATCCCTCCCTCCCCAACAGTTTCTAAAGCGGCCCACCTGGCTGTTGTGTGAGATGGCAACAAGAGTACTCTGCGATGGCTATTTAACTTCATTCCCCGTCATGTCTCTCAACCAGTTTCCTGTGTCCTGCACCTTAGGTGTAACTCACCTCTCTTCATGTCATATCTATCACCCCCTCCAACTGGTGGATGATCCAAAATTCATCCATTTTCAGCTCTAACTCCTCAAAGTGCAGCTGGGTGCACATCTTGTAGGTGAGGGTGTCAGGGACACTGGAGTTCTCCACACCAATGTCCCCTCTAATTTGTAATCACCAGTGTGCACAGAAATCTTGTACTGTGCATTCTTTTACCCAGTGACGACATGTGCACTGTGAATTTTATATAGAGAGGTATTCATTTTAACAGCCAGCAAATCACTGTCTGTAAGAACTGTGATCTCCTCTAGGCTCGATCCAGTTCATCTGCCCTCTCACACCATGTCACAGGCCTGTAACGGGTAATGAAGGATTTTCTCTCCAGTGCTTTTGCACTTTGTCCATAAGTGGTTTGCTTGCTAAATTACACTTTAAAAAGTCAGATTTCCAAATATCACTCCAATTCTTCCCTCTTGTAAACTCTCCAACAACTTTTGCATCACCACAATACACACAGGTATCACCAGTTTCTGTATTGTACATAAATATTTCCCCTGAAATCTCCCCCAAGTGACAGATGGCGTTGAACTCAGTGATGGCAATGCCAATGAATATGAAGGGAAGGGCAGTAGTCTGTCTCATTGGAGTCTTTCACATTTGTGAGGTGAAAGTTACTTGTTGCCCAGGGCAAAGGTGTTTGATATCATTATCTTCCAGAGAGAATGGTACAAAACATGTCGTCACGGGTTGAAAAGTCCAGAACAAGAGGAGGTGGAACAAGCAACACACACAAAATGCTGGAGGAACTCAGCAGGCCGGGCAGCATCTACGGAAAAGAGTACTAATGCTGAGTTCCTCCGGCATTTTGTGAGTGTTGGTTGGATTTCCAGCATCTGCAGATTTTCTCCTGTCAGTGATCGGAGGTAGAACAAAGGTGATTTTCTCTACTGCTGATGTAAAAGATTTTGTTCCCTTTCTCCGAGTTCCTCATCCTTGCATTTAGATAGCTGGAGCTCAGCTCTGTCTGAGAGATCCATCGGTTCCCATTCCCTCATCAGCCGGGAGCTCCCCGGGGCCCGTGTACGGATCGTGGGGCTGAGAGAGAGGGAAGAGGACAGGACTGTCCCGGGATTGCGGACTGTGATGTCCGGATTTCACAGGAATCGTTCTGAAGTTGGTGTTTCAGAGAAAAACACGGAGAATCACTCTTACCTCCATCCGACATTTCCAAGGCCTTCAGTGTACTGTGCGCATGCGTGACACTCGGGGACGTCCTCAACCTGACGCCTGCGCATTTCATCGGTGCCTCAACGACGGCGAAATTTTTAACTCATGGCCCTATGGGTAATCACGGTGCCATTAAATATTTGTGCAGTTACCGGTTCAAGGTCCATACCTTATTTTTTTCGTGTGTATCGAAAAATCTGCAGCTGTTTTAACGCAGAAAGCGGCTCCCATAAGCAATATACTCAATATCAACTCGTATCTAATGCCAAAGTAAAATGCAGTTATAAAACACCGGAGATTCTGCAGTTGCTTGGAATACAGAGACGCACACACACAAAATGCTGGAGGAACTCTGCAGTTCAAGCAGCAACTAAGCAGGCTAGGCATGCTGAAAGGGCTCGGTGTAAACGTTGTCTTTTTATTCCTCTTCACAATTGCTGTCTGTTGATTTCCACCAGTATTTTGCAGAAATTAACCACCTTTTTTTTCGATCAACCAGTTTCCAAATGCTTCTAATCTTTCTTTTGTAGCCACATCCAGCTGGTCTGATTCCTCCTCCTCGTAAACTCTAGACCCCATCTCTCTTTGCAGCCCCAAAGCCTAACTCAATCTGGCAACTCTCTGGTTTTTGACTCTGCACCATCGAAGATTCACTCGCTAGTCTGCTGTCAGACTTCAGAGGTGCATTGTGTTACGAGACCGCAGGTTCGTTTACTGTGAGTGTCACGTTGAGTGCCTGAGTGAGGCGGGTCAGTGACGCGAAACACATAGGGGGAGGGAGGGAGGGAGAGGGGAAGGGGTAGAGGAGGGAGGGGGAGGGAGAGGAGAGATGGGGAGGAAAGGGGGGAGGGAATGTCAAAACCACAGTGAGCTCATCGTCTTATTCAGACTGGAGAAAATCATGCGGGTGTATAAGATGATGAGAGGCATTGGTCGTGTGGATAGCCAGAGGATTTTTCCCAGGCTGAAACGGCTAACACGAGGGGGAATAGGTTTTAAACTGCTTGGAAGTAGGTACAGAGGAGATATCAGAGCTAAGGTTTTTTTTTAAGCAAACAGTGGTGTGTGTGTGTGTGTGTGGAATGCACTGTCAGCAATGGTGGTAGAGGCGGATACAATAGGGTCTTTTAAGAGACTCTGAGATAGGTACATGGAGCTTAGCAAAATAGATTTCTATGATTCTGTGAAATTCAACGGAAATCTCCTATTCCACGGAGTGGTGACTAGTTGCAACCTGACACCTCAGGGAGTGTGAGAGGGGAACAGCAGGGGTAGATTTTGATATCCGGATATGGAACAGAAACATGGGCAGGAACCAGATGGGCCGACTGGACTTTGTAGCGTCCATAGTGAGTGCAGTGGAGACAGTAAGTACCTGAAACATGGGATTTGATACAAAACTGACTTATCTTTCACAGATCCACAATATTAAACTCCAGTTTAGTTTAAGGCTAACATCAGCAGAACAGACTCCTCCAATGCTCAGTGACCAGGGTTCAGTCCTGGGTGCGATGAGCAGCCGCAAAAACTGCAGAATTTGACAGTAACAGTCCCTCGTGAACCTGCAGCTGCCTTCAGTTACTGTGATGGTTAAACATTTAACACAGATATGATTTGAACTTCCTCCCTGATGTAGGAGGGTTCAGTCCGAAGATGTAGGGGAGAAGGAAAACAAAAAGATAATAAAGTTGTGTGCACCGTTAGGGATAAGCAGAGAGGAAGAGGTGGAGAGTTTCTTAAATGCATTTATTTTAATGCTAGGAGCATTGCAAGAAAGGTGGATGAGGTTAGAGCAAGGATTGATACCTGGAAATATGATGTTGTAGCTATTAGTGAAACATGTTTGCAGAAGGGGTGTGATTGGCAACTAAATATTCCTAGATTACGTTGCTTCAGGTGTGATAGAATCAGAGGGGCAAGAGGGGAAGGCGTTGCATTGCTTGTCCAAGAAAATATCAGGGCGGTGTTTTCACTGGATAGATTAGAGGGCTCGTCCAGGGGGACTATTTGGGTGGAATTAAGGAATGGGAAAGGTGTAGTAACACTTAAAGGGGTGTATTATAGACCACCTAATGGGGAGCGAGAATTGGATGAGCAAATTTGTAAGGAGATAGTAGTTATTTGTAGTAAGCACAAGGTTGTGATTGTGGCAGATTTTAATTTTCCACACATAGACTGGGAAGCCCATTCTGTAAAACGGCTGCATGGTTTTGAGTTTGTAAAATGTGTGCAGGATAGTTGTTTGCAGCAATACATAGAGATACCAACTAGCGAAGTGGCAGTGTTGGATCTCCTGCTGGGAATGAGATAGCTCAGGTGACGGAGGTATGTGTTGGGGACCACATAGTGTCCAGTGATCACAATACCATTTGTTCCAAAATAATTATGGAGAAGGATCGGACTGGAACCAGGGTTGAGATTTTTGATTGGAGAAAGGCTAACTTTCAGGAGATGCAAAAAGATTTAGGAGTGGATTGGGACAATTTGTTAATGGGAAGGATATAATAGAGAAATGGAGGTCATTTAAAGGTGAATTTTTGAGGGTACAGAATCTTTATGTTCCTATTAGGTTGAAAGGAAAGGTTAAAAGTTCGAGAGGGCCAAGGTTTTCAAGGGATATTGGAAACTTGGTTTGGAAAATGAGAGAGATCTATAATAAATATAGGCAGCATGGAGCAATTGTGGTGCTCGGGGAATATAAAGAATGTAAAAAGAATCTAATATAAAGAATGTAAAAATGTAAAAATAAATTAGAAAAACTAAATGAGGATCTGAGGCTGCTTTGGCAAGTAAGGTGAAAATGAATCCAGAGGGTTTCTACAGTTAAGTTAATAGCAAAAGGATAATGAGGGATAAAATTGGTCCCTTAGAGAATCAGAGTGGACAGCTATGTGTGTAGCCAAAAGGAGTGGGGGAGGTTTTGAAAATTTTATTTTCATCAGTATTCACTTAGGAGAATTATATTGAATTGTGTAAGGTAAGGGAAACAAGTCGGGTAGTTATGGAAACTAAGATGATTAACGAAGAGGAAGTACTAAAGCTTTTAAAGAATATAAAAGTGGACAAGTCTCCGGTCCTGATAGGATATTTCCTAGAACCTTGAGGGAAGTTAGTGTAGAAATAGCAGGGACTCTGACAAAAATATTCCTAATGTCATTTGAAAGGGGGATGGTGCCAGAGAATTGGCGTATTGTTGTTCTATTGTTTAAAAAGGTATCTCAGAGTAAACCTAGCAATGATGGGCCTGTAAGTTTGACATCAGTGGTGGGTAAATTAATGGAAAATATTCTTAGATATGGTATATATAATTATCTGATTAGACAGGGTCTGTTTAGGAACAGTCAACATGGATTTGTGCGTGGAAGGTCATGTTTGATAAAACATATTGAACTTTTTGAAGTGGTTACTAGGAAAGTTGACAAGGATAAAGCAGTGGATGTTGTCTATATGGACTTCAGTAAGGCCTTTGACATGATTCCACATGGAAGGTTAGTTAGGAAGGTTCAATCGTTAGGTATTAATTTTGAAGTAGTAAAATGGATTTATCAGTGGCTGGATGGGAGAGTAATGGTGGATAACTGTTTGTCCGGTTAGAGGCCGGTGACTAGTGGTGTGCCTCTGGGATCTGTACTGGGTCTAATGTTGTTTGTTATATACATTAATGATCTGGATGATGGGGCGGTAAATTGGATTAGAAAGTATGCAGATGATACTAAGATAGGTGGCGTTGTGGATAATGAAGCAGGTTTTTAAAGCTTGCAGAGAGAATTAAGCCAGTTAGAAGAGTGGACAGAAAGATGTCAGATGGAGGTTAATGCTGATGTGTGAGGTGCAACATTTTCGTAGGTCTAATCAAAATAGGACATACATAGTAAACAGTAAGACATTGAAGAATGCAGTAGAACAGAGTGATCTATGGGGCATAGATAATAGAATGACGGTGAATAGTCCCCCTGAAGGTGGAATCTCATGTGGATAGGGTTGTGAAGAAAGATTTTGGTATGCTGGCCTTTATAAATCAGAGCATTGAGTATAGCAGTTGGGATGTAATGTTAAAAATATACAAGGCATTGTTCAAGCCGAATTCAGAGTACTGTGTACAGTTCTGTTCACCGAATTATAGGAAAGGTGTCAATATAATAGAGTACAGAGAAAATTTACCAGAATGATACGTGGGTTGCAGCACCTAAGTTACAGAGAAAAGTTGAACAAGTTAGGTCTTTATTCTTTGGAGCATAGAAGTTTGAGTGGGGACTTGATAGAGGTATTTAAAAATATGACGGAGATAGATGAAGTTGATGCGGATAGACTTTTTCCATTGAGAGTCGGGGAGATTCAAACAAGAGGACATGATTTGAGAGTTAGGGGGCAAAAGTTTAGAGGTAACACAAGTGGGAACTTCTTTACTCAGAGAGTGGTAGCTGTGTGGAAGAGCTTCCAGTAGAAGTGGTAGAAGCAGGTTCGATATTTTTTAAAAAATGGATAGGCATATGGACGGGAAAGGAATGGAGGGTATGGGCTGAGTGCAGGTCAGTGGGATTAGGTGAGAGTAAGCTTTCAGCACGGACTAGAAGGGCCGAGATGGCCTGTTTCCGTGCTGTAATTATTATATGGTTATATAATAACCATCCAGAAATTATGTTACAGGATGAACAAGCAGGACTAACTCCCTCAATAGTTATAACCATTCCCAACACCCACATCTCCCTCGACCAATGGAGCACCTCACAACAGGTATTGTTTCTGTCATCAGTCAGACAACCCAATTATTTTCTGTCAATCAGCTTCAAAATGTTCCTATTTTGTTATTTGTTTCCACTTCCTGCTGCTGATTCCCTTCTCATAATACGTTCTTACCCCAACCATCTTCCAGAGCCACAAACTCTACCCGGTGCAGACCTGCCTCTGGCTTCTGACCATGATTCTTTGAACATCCAACTGATGGCTTCCGATTTTAATTCCAGTCTTTAAACGACACTTGTGTTTTCAACTATCCTTTGTTAGTAGGAAAAATGACCCATAAAATGGAAATGAGTCGTGATTATTGAGGTTAACTACCAATGTCATTCTTCCTCATCCAGAGATCTGAGGGGCGAAGAACATCTCAGACAGAACTGCAGTCAGCTCAACTTCTTCAGTCCACAGAGAATTCAAGGGAAACCTCTTCACCCACAGAGTGGAACCCATCACCACAGGGAGACTGAGAGGTGAATAACAGGGGATGATTTAAAAGGACTGTCGTGGAATTGAATCTCAGCAAAGTCCAGGCGGCCTGAGTTGACTCTCTACTGTGCACTTCGTGTGTTATAATTTCACTAAGTACCAGAGACAGAGTTTAAAATAGAACTGATTTATTTGTCACAGATGCAGAATATTAAACTCCAGTCCCATTAAAGGTGAATGTGCAGCAGAAGAAACTCCTCCCATGCCCATTGACCAGGGTGCAGAACTGGGTGTGGTGAGCAGCAGCAATGATTGCAGAGTTCAGCACCGACAGTCAGTCTCGAAATTGCATTCAGCAACGGTGATGGACACACATCCAGTGAACGGTCTCTCCAGTGTGAACTCAATGATGCACATTTGGTTGATTTGACTGAGAGAATCTCTTCCCAAAGTCCGAGCAGGTGTCCAGAGTCTCCCCGGTGTGAACTGAGTAGTGTGCTCGCAGGTGGGATGACTGAGTGAATCCTTTTCCATAGTCTGAGCAGGTGAATGGCCTCTCCCCCGTGTGAACTCGCTGATGTACCTTAAGTTGAGATGACAAAGTGAATCTTTTCCCACATTCTGAGCAGGTGAACGGCCTCTCTCCAGTGTGAACTCGCTGATGTGCTTGTAGGTGGGATGACTGAGTGAATCCTTTCCCACAGTCTGAGCAGGTGAATGGCTTCTCACCAGTGTGAACTCGCTGATGTGCTCGCAGGTGGGATGACTGAGTGAATCCTTTCCCACAGTCTGAGCAGGTGAACGGCCTCTCCCCAGTGTGAACTTGCTGATGAATCTCCAGTTGAGATGATGAAGTGAATCTTTTCCCACAGTCCGAGCAGGTGAACGGCCTCTCCCCCATGTGAACTCGCTGATGTACCTTAAGTTTATATGATGAAGTGAATCCTTTCCCACAGTCTGAGCAGGTGAACGGCCTCTCACCAGTGTGTACTAACTGATGTCTCAGTAGGTGAGATGACAACGCAAATCTCCTTCCCACAGTCTAAGCAGGAGAATGGCTTCTCCCCAGTGTGAACTCGCTGATGTACCTTAAGTTTATATGATGAAGTGAATCCTTTCCCACAGTCTGAGCAGGTGAACGGCCTCTCCCCAGTGTGAACTGACCAGTGTGCTTGTAGGGTAGCAAACTGTGTGAATGCCTTCCCACAGTCTAAGCAGGTGAATGGCCTCTCTCCAGTTTGAACTCGCTGATGTGCTTCTAGGTGGGATGACTGAGTGAATCCTTTTCCACAGTCCGAGCAGGTGAACGGCCTCTCACCAGTGTGAACTCGCTGATGTACCTTAAGTTGAGATGATAAAGTGAATCTTTTCCCACAGTCTGAGCAGGTGAACGGCCTCTCACCAGTGTGTACTAACTGATGTCTCAGTAGGTGAGATGACAACGCGAATCCCTTCCCACACTCTGAGCAGGTGAACGACCTCTCCCCAGTGTGAACTCGCTGATGTGCTTCTAGGTGGGATGACTGAGTGAATCCTTTCCCACAGTCTGAGCAGGTGAACGGCCTCTCCCCAGTGTGAACACGCTGATGTACCTTAAGTTGAGATGACAAAGTGAATCTTTTCCCACATTCTGAGCAGGTGAACAGCCTCTCACCAGTGTGTGCTAACTGATGTCTCAGTAGGTGGGAAGACAACGCCAATCCCTTCCCACAGTCTGAGCAGGTGAACGGCCTCTCCCCAGAGTGAACTCGCTGATGTAGCTTAAGATTAGATGACAAAGTGAATCCTTTCCCACAGTCAGAGCAGGTGAATGGCCTCTCACCCGTGTGAACTGACTGATGACTCAGTAGGTGAGCTGACAACGTGAATCCCTTTCCACAGTCTGAGCAGGTGAACGGCCGCACCCCGGTGTGAACTCGCTGGTGAGCCATTAGGGTGGATGACTGAGCAGATAAATGGATTCCCCCCGTGTAAATTGACTGCATGTCAGTCGGTCAGATGATCGATGAATCTCTCCCACAGTCTGAATAGGAATAATGATTGAGTGAATCACTCCCCACAGCCTGAATAGGAATAACGATCGAGTGAAACTCTCCCCCAGTCTGAATAGGAATAATGATCGAGTGAATCACTCCCCACAGCCTGAGTAGGAATGATGATCGAGTGAATCCCTTGTTCCACTTCTTAAATATCTGGACATAGACAACAAAACAGCGTGTTGTGTTTGACCTCCCCGTAGATAATTTCCTTGTTGTTTTTAACCTGAAAAAGATTTATAGTACATCAATGGGTGAAGGACAATATGTCAGACGAGATTACTTGAGGTGTCAAGGTGTGATCTGGCATCACACTGTTACAGTGAGGTTCAACCCAAGTTGGAGAGAGAAGTCATCTTCCAGCTGGGCACAGTGCAGGTATCTGGAATGACCATCAAACTCTCTGATGATCTTCCTGTGTATATAAGAATGGGGCATTTCTGCCGTCACCAATCTGTGACCTGGCTCAGTTTGACTCTCTCCATTGGTATTATTCTCTGTTCCCACTGAGCTGCAAGAGTGCCTGTCCGCAAAGTAACTGAACACTCTCACACAAATACCCTTTGTTGACGTGCAGCTGGGATTTTCTTTTATCTATTGTCAATGTGAAGTGCCACAGTTTTGAAGCCATGCAAACGTTTCCTGCCCAGATGAATAGTTGGTCCGCACAGCTGTTAAAAGTTATTAAATGAATAATCATATTATTTCAGGTTCTTGTCACAATCATAGAAAAGCACAACACA
Organism: Hypanus sabinus; assembly: GCF_030144855.1. Taxonomy (NCBI): domain Eukaryota; kingdom Metazoa; phylum Chordata; class Chondrichthyes; order Myliobatiformes; family Dasyatidae; genus Hypanus; species Hypanus sabinus. Next base: position 36,973 of record NW_026781240.1, on the reverse strand, counting down.
GAATCAGGCCCTTTGGCCCATCTAGTTTGTGTTGAATTACTTAAACTGTCTGTTCCTGTACCCCTGCCCTCCAGGTGCCTATACAACCCTCTTAGAAGTTGAAACTGAGCTCGCATGGACCAGCTGGGTTTTCTGCTCATTTCACACCCCGATGACCGTCAGTGGAAGAAGTTTCCCCTCATGTTCCCCTTAACATTTCACCTTTCACCCTAAACCCATGGCCTCTGGTTGTAGTCCCACCCAATCTCAGTGGAAAAAGCCAGCTTGCATTTTCCCCATCTATAACCCTCATGATTTTGGTATGCCTCCGTCAAATCTCCCCTCAATCTTCTACATTCCAAGGAATTCCAATTTTGGGGGATATTAACTTGCGAGTGGATTGGGAAAGTGAGGTCAGCACTGGATCTCAAGAGAGAGAATTCGTAGAATGTCTATGAGATGGCTTTTTAGAACAGCTTGTTGTTGAGCCTACTAGGGGATCAGCTGTACTGGATTGGGTATTGTGTGATGAAACAGAGGTAATTAGAGAGATGGAAGTGAAGGAACCCTTAGGAGGCAGTGATCACATGACTGAGTTCCTGTGAAATTTGCGAAAGAGAAGCTGAAATCCGATGTGTCGGTATTTCAGTGGAGTAAAGGAAATTACAGTGGCATGAGAGAGGAACTGGCCAAGGTTGACTGGAAAGGGACACTAGCAGGAAGGACGGCAGAGCAGCAGTGGCTGGAGTTCATGTGAGAAGTGAGGAAGGTGCAGGACAGATATATTCCAAAGAAGAAGAAATTTTCGAATGGAAAAAGGATGCAACCGTGGCTGTCAAGAGAAGTCAAAGCCAAAGTTAAAGTAAAGCAGAGGGCATAGAAGGAAGCAAAAATTAGTGGGAAGACAGGGGATTGGGAAGTTTTTAAAAGCTTACAGAAGGAAACTAAGAAGGTCATTTCGAGGGAAAAGATGAACTATAAAAGGAAGCGAGCAAATAATATCAAAGATGATACTAAAAGCTTTCTCAAGTATATAAAGAGTAAAAGGCTTTGTGAATAGATATAGGACTGATAAAAAATGATGCTGGCAAATTGTAATGGGAGATAAGGAGATGGCGGAGGAACTGAACGAGTATTATGCATCAGTCTTCACTGAGGAAGACATCAGAAATATACCGGACATTCAAGGGTGTCAGGGAAGAGAAATGTGCACAGTCACAATTACGACAGAGGAAGTACTCAGGAAGCTGAATAGTCTAAGGGTAGATAAATCTCCTGGACCAGATGGAATGCACCCTCGTGTTTTGTAGGAGGTAGCAGTGGAGATTGCGGAGGCATTAGCAATGATCTTTCAAAAGTCGATAGACTGTGGCATGGTTCCGGAGGACTGGAAGACTGCAAATGTCACACTGCTACTTAAGAAAGGGGCGAGGGAGAAAAAGGAAATTATAGACCTGTTATCTTGACAGCGGTGGTTCGGAAGTTGTTGGAGTCGATTGTCAAGGATGAGGTTATGGAGTACCTAGAGGCATATGACAAGATAGGCTGAACTCAGCATGGTTTCCTTAAAGGAAAATCCTGCCTGACAAACCTAGTGTAATTTTTTGAGGAAATCACAAGTAGGCTAGACAGGGGAGATGCAGTGGATGTTGTGTATTTGGATTTTCAGAAGGCCTTTGACAAGGTGCCACACGAGGCTGCTAAACAAGATAAGAGTCCATGGAATTACAGGAAAGTTACATACGTGGATAGAGCGTTGGTTGATTGGCGGGAAACAGAATGTGGAAATAAAGGCATTCCCATTGAGTCCTGACGAAGGGTCTCGGCCCAAAACGTGGACAGTGCTTCTCCTTATAGATGCTGCTTGGCCTGCTGTGTTCCACCAGCATTTTGTGTGTGTTGTTTTATAAAGGCATCCCATGCTGGTTGGCTGCCGGTTACCAGTGGTGTTCCACAGGGGTCCATGTTGGGGCTGTTTCTTTTTACGTTGTGTATCAACGATTTGGATTATGGAATAGATGGCTTTGTGGCTAAGTTTGTTGATGATACTAAGATAGGTGGAGGGGCTCGTAGTACTGAGGAAACAGAGAATCTGCAGAGAGCCTTGGATAGATTGGGGGAATGGGCAAAGAAGTGGCAATTGAATTACATTGTCTGAAAGTGTATGGTCATGCACTTTGGTAGAAGAAATAAACGGGCAGACTATTATTTAAATGGGGAGAAAATTCAGAGTTCTGAGATGCAACGGCACTTGGGAGTCCTTGTGAAGGATACCCTTAAGGTTAACCTCCAGACTGAGTTGGTGGTGAAAATGGCGAATGCAATGTTGGCATTCATTTCTAGAGGAATATAGAGTATAGGAGCAGGGATGTGATGTTGAGGCTCTATAAGGCACTGGTAAGACATCACTTGTGTGCAGTTTTGGGCTCCTTATTTAAGAAAGGATGTGCTGACATTGGAGAGGGTTCAGAGAAGATCCACTGGAATGATTCCAGGAATGAGAGGGTTAACATATGAGGAACGTTTGACCACTCTTGGACTGTACTCATTGGTGTTTAGAAGAATGCGGGGGGACATCACAGAAATATTTTGAATGTTGAAAGACATGGACAGAGTGGATGTGGCAAAGTTGTTTCCCATGGTGGGGGAGTCCAGTACGAGAGGACATGACCTGAGGATTGCAGGGCGCCCATGCAGAATGGAGATGCGAAAACATTTTTTCAGCCAGAGGGTGGTGAATTTGTGGAATTTGTTGCCACCAGCGGCAGTGCAGGCCAAGTCATTGGGTGTATTTAAGGCAGAGATTGATAGGTATCTGAGTAGTCAGGGCATCAAAGGTTATGCTGAGAAGGCGGGGGAATGGGACTCAAGGGGAGATTGGATCAGCTCATGTTGAAATGGAGGAGCAGACTCGATGGGCTGAATGGTCGACTGCTGCTCCTTTGTCTTATGGTGATTCCTGTGTATGCACCCTGGAAGCCTCAAGAAACGATAATGATCATGAATCAGGCCCCAGATAGAAAAGAAAATCCAGCACAGTTTGCTCAGTGTGTCCACAGTACTACACAAATGTTTAATGCGACTCCGTAAGATTTATTCGGTCTCTGCTGCATGATTCTGTCAGCTGATGAGGGGCGGAAATGGAAGGCAGAATTGAGATACCAAACCTATCAGGAGTTACAGGCGGAAAACCATAATGAGAATGAACAGACAGACCAGATCATTCAAGCATTGGAAAGGGCTGTCCAGCAACCTGTAGCATCACTAAAGTACCTGGATGCAAACATAACCCTGGGGAAATCAGGACCAGACTATTGGGAGTGATTTGTGGCCTGCTACGGCACTTTCACAGGAGACCAAACATTTAATGATGGGAATCTGTCCCCCCTGTTCAATGCCCTACTGCTCCAATGCTTACCAACAAAGTTAGCCAACAGGATTAAAACAAATAATATGGACTGGCCTGACAATGACTGAAATAGAATGCGACGAGCTTTGACATATTATTGGGACCCGGCTTTTGAATCCCGATCAACCCCGAAGGGAACTAATATTTAAAATGAACATGTTCAGCAGGAAGGATGCAAGCAGGCTACATCTGGGGATCAGAAATGGGATCAAAAACCTACCAAGGGACAGATGGGGACAACAACCCGTTTAGAAATGGACAAGCAAGGATGCCTCCTACTCTGAGTATCATCCCTCAGGAAGAGCCCAGTGTAATATTGACAGGTGCTGGAATTTCAATTCCGTTTATGATTGATATGGGGCAACCACAACCAGTCTCGATCAGGAAATAGTATCGGAAAAGGGATTCCAGCTATCAGACGCTACAATCACTGTCTGGTTTCGAAGGCACGGAACGTACGTATTCACATACCCAGCCACAGCAGGTGGAATTCCAGGGGAAGCAGTGTGAGGTTTCATTTACTGTCACCACCAGACGGGGGTGTAATCTCGTAGGGAGAGACTTGCTCTGTCTGTTGGACATCGAGATTCTATGCACGGACAAGGATATCATGCTGTTACTGCGAACAACTGATAGCTTCCTCTGACCACCCAGTGGTGGGCACTTTATCTGGACTCCACCACATTTGAACCCCTTCTGCCAGGGGCCAGCTCTCATGTGACTCTGTGTTATGACCCTACGTGGTGCTCAACTGAGGAAAACTAATATTTTGCACCCCTCGAGGGACAGAAATTCCCAGTCATGGTGATTGGAGAGGATAAAGGAAGAGACGGCATTGCATTTCTGGCCAAAGTTCCAAATTTCTTTTGGCGACAGACAGGACTGGTGGCTCCCCATACCACCTTCAGGGTTTGTCCTGGGTTCAAGCCAAAGAGCCAAGGGCTCCTTGCCCACACCCTGACGAAACAGGCCTCCAGCACCGACGGAGACTGGCAAAATTGGTCCTCTTGAAGATCAGAGTGGTCACCTATGAATGGAACCAAAAGAAATTGGGGGGATCTTAAATGTATTTTTTTGCTCCTGTATTTACTAAGGAAATTGGCATGAAGTCAATGGAAGTAAGGCAAACAAGAATTAAGGTCATGGAACCTATACAGAAAGAAGAAGAGGAGGTGCTTGCTATCTAGAGGCAAGTCAGAGCAGATAAATCTCTTGGACCTGACAGGGTATTCCCTCGGACTTTGAAGGAGACTAGTGTTGAAATTGCAGGGGCCCTGGCAGGTATATTTAAATGTTGTTATCTGCGGGTGAGGTGCTGGAGAATTCATGGATAGCTCATGTTGTTCTGTTGGGTAAAAAAGACTCAAAAAGTAATTCAGGAAATTATAGGGTAACTTTGACGTCGGTCATGGGTAAATTATTGGAAGGGGTGCTAAGCGATAGGATCTACAAGTATTTAGATAGACAGGGACTTATTAGGGTGAGTCAACATGGCTTTGCGTATGGTAGGGCATGATTAACAAGAGTGTTTCAAGGAGGTTACAGGAAAATGGATGAAGGCAAGGCAGTGGATGTTGTCTGTATGGACTTCAGTAAGGCCTTTGACAAGGTCCTGCATGGGAGGTTATTTAGGAAGATTCAGTTGCTAGGTATACATGGAGAGGTAGTAAACTGGATTAGAAATTGGCTCAATGGAAGAAGCCAGAGAGTGGTAGTGGAGGATTGCTACTCTGAGTGGAGGCCTGTGACTAGTGGTGTGCCACAGGGATCAGTGCTGGGTCCATTGTTATTTGTCATCTATATCGATGATCTGGATAATAATTTGGTAAATTGGATCAGCAAATTTGCTGATGATACAAAAATTGGAGGTGTAGTGGACAGTGAGGAAGGTATTCAAAGCTTGCAGAGGGATCTGGACCAGCTAGAAGAATGGGCTGAAAAATGGCAGAAGGAGTTTAATACAGGCAAGTGTGAGGTATTGCACTTTGGAAGGAAAAACTAAGGTAGAACATACAAGGTAAATGGTAGGGCACTGAGGAGTGCAGAAGAAAAGATGGATCTTTGAATACAGATACAAAATTCCCTAAAAGTGGCGTCACGGGTAGATAGGGTAGTAAAGAAAGCTTTTGGTACATTGGCCTTCATAAATCAAAGTTTTGAGTATACGAGTTGGAATGTTATGGTAAGGCATTGGTGAGGGTGAATTTGGAGTATTGTGTGCAGTTTTAGTCACTTAATTACAGGAAGGATATTAATAAGGTTGAAAGAGTGCAGAGAAGGTTTACAAGGATGTTGCCGGGACTTGAGGACATGAGTTACAGAGAAAGGATCAATAGTTTTGGACTTTATTCCTTGGAGAGTAGAAGAATGAGCAGAGACTTGATAGAGGTATATAAAATTATGATGGGTATAGATGGAGTGAAAGCAAACAGGCTTTTTCCACTGAGGCTAGGGGAGAAAAAGAACAGAAGGCATGGGTTAAGGGTGAAGGGTGAAACGTTTAAAGGGAATATTGGGGGGGGGGGCTTCTTCACAACTGGGTCTGACAGAGGCATAACTGGTTCTTCTGGGCACATTCTGTCTCACTCCCAACTATTTCCTACCTTCCTTTGTACAGGTATGTAATGTCTAAAGGACCAGTGTTTGAGTAAATGAGACTCACCAAACTTTCTCCTGACTGAATCACTGGAATCTCCAAGTCAGATGGGTTCTCTCCAGTCGGTGCTCTCAATCCTCGGGCTGGTTCACTTGTTGCTGTTCCCTCGACTTCAATCGTGGTTTTTCTTCCAATAAATCTCTCACTGCAGGTCTAATTTTAACGTGAAAGATAATGAAGCACGTTCACAATGAAAAGGAGGACCAAACATTTCTGCTTAATGTTACTAGGAACAAAACTCACTGAAATTTAAACATTGAAGGCAAATATAATGATCTCAGTGAACAATCTTTTATTGTCCCTCACATGACACAGACAACATGGGATAAGAAGGAGCCGTCATTCAGTCATGGTAAGACATAAGACACAGGAAGAGAATTAGGTGATTCGATCCATATGGTCTGCCCACCATTCAGCCATGGCTGATTTTCATTCCAACACCATATTCCTGTCTTCCTCCTGTTAGCCTGAAGGGACTTAGCAATCATGAATATATTAATTTCTGTCATAAATACCAGAAACACTCAGCAGGTAAGGAATAGCTTACAATACAATTCAATTAATAACATTTCATCAGAATGACTTCAAATATTTTCAGTTTTTAGTGTAGATCTCCAGCACAGCTGCCTGATTTCCACTGTGTGACAGTGAGGGGGGGGGGGGGGGGAGGAATTTCCAAACACAGTTTGAACACCAAACTCAGGGTCTATATCTACAGTTGTAAACACGGAACAGCTCATTTACTCACAGCCTCTCCCTGTGAGGATGGAAGTGGGAATCATCCTCTCCTCAGACTGGCAGTTATTGCTTCCAAAGGAACTCCAGAAACAAACATCTGAACCAAGACCAGAAATACTCACTCAACACCTCATAAGCCCAAGCAGCTCGATCCCCAGGTCCATTTTACCTGGATGAAAAACTATGATATCCCAGGACCCAACCTCACAGAGTCACACAGCTTAATCTGCCACTCACCGACCCTGAGAGTCTCACACATTGTCCCCACATCTCACACTGGGTAGTGCAATCCGGGATTTCCCCACAACCAATGTCCAGCTGCTCGAAGAAGGACATCCATCCAGCCCCTTCTGTAGAAGCACTAACCAAAGTCCAAGCCAACACAACAACAGTTCCATTTGCCTGGAATGCCAATCACAGGATTAGAGCCCAAGCACCAACTCTCCCAGTACTCTTTGCTGCCAGTAAAATGCTGCAGTGTGTCAGCCCGTCACTGTTCATAAACTAGCACCTCCACACCAATGCACAACAGAACTGGGACCTGATGACCCTCCGGCATTCCAGCTAACAATAACTGATTCTGGAAATGATCAGCGAGGCCAAAGGTACAAAAGAACACTTCACAATGAAGACAAGGGTTGGAAGAAAGTTTGTTGATATATAACATTGAGGAGGTGGGATACAAGGCGGACTGAGGATGACCCAGATGGTTGATGTATATCACTGAAGTGGGGTTGGGGTTGTGAGGAGACTGGACAGAGGTTGAACAAGATGAGCAGATGGAACCAGGTGGGAGAAGGGATCAAGGACGATCACTGATGGTCCTCCAGCAACACATAGGTACTGAATGAATAGTACATACTATTGTACAAAAGATTCTAAAATGACAGAATTAGCAAAAATAACAAGAACTTTGCCAGATATACTTTGACCCTCACCAGATTTTTATCAACACACCATAGAAAGTTTCCCATCCAGACACTTCACGCTTTGCATGGTAACTGCTCCATCCATGACTGCGAGGAAATGCAGAGACCTTTGGATACAGAGCAGCACATCACAGAAACCATCCTCCCCCCCGAAACTTCCCAGTCCCTCGGTAAAGCAGGCACTGAAATCAAAGATCCCTACAACCTGGGTCGTTCTGCTTCCTCACCCACCCCAATCCGGGAGAAGACACAACAGCCATAAAGCTCCAGGACAAATGTGAGGAGCCTCAGGAAGCGAGACGAGTTCGGGCAAGTTGGAGGACGAGTGACCGCCCATCTGGAGATTGTGAACATGCACAAAGAGATCGTTACATCTGTGGTTAAATGGAAGGGGCAAATGGGATCACGTGACTGGGGGGGGGGGGTCTAACATCCCAGGCACAGACTCCAGCTTCCCAGCATTCTGTGGAAATAAACAATCTTGCCCCTCATATCTCCTCTCACCTTAAATGTATGAGACATTTCAACCCTCAGGAAAAACATACCCTCTGTCCACTCTATCTATTCCTCTTGTAATATTATAAACGTCCATCCAGTCTCACCCCAGCCTGCGCCGCTCTGGAGAAATCAACACAAGTTTGCCCAGCCTCTCGTTATAGCTCATGCCCTCTAATCCAGGCAGTGTCCTGGTAAAACTTTCCTGCGCCTTCTCCAAAGACCCAACATCCTTCCGAGAATGGGGGCGACCAGAACTGTATGAAACACTCCAGATGTGGGCTAACAAGTTTTACAAAGCTGCAGCACAACTTCATGACTTTTGAACTCAGTGCTTCAACTAATAAAGACAACCATTGCATTTGCTTCTTAACCACCCGATCAATCTCTTTCAGGGAGTGATGAACTTGGAGTCTAAGATCCCTCTGATCATCGACATTGTTCGGGGTTTTGCATTTAACACTGTACTGTCTCATACATTCAGGGGTGCAGTGCTACCAGAGCTCACCGGAGAGCCGCTCCAACACCTCTGGAAAAAAGTCAAAATAAGCAAGTACGGAATTTAACAACCCCGGATATTAAATAGAGGGAATTTTACGGAAGCGGGTGTTGGAAAGTGTTGGCTGGTGGGGAAAAATACCACTAATAACATTAGGATATTTGATCGTTTTTGGTGAAATCCTGGAGCTGTGACTGCTTTTTATTTAGATATTTGTGAAATTCCTCCTCGCTCGACCCATTGGCCTAGGAAGCTGGGAAATCCCTGTACACAAATGTGAGCATTCTTCCGCTCTTTCCAATGGGTACCATTGGATACCATGAAGGAGCTATATTCAGCAAGGAATGAACATGGAAACCCAAGTTTAAAAGTTAAAAACAATGAAAGAAAAATTCACTGCTCACTTATCTTCGGTCTGACTTTGATCAAAAACACAAGCTAATCATCCAAAATCCTCTTCGAAACCTGGATAAATTTAGTTTTATTTTCCAAGCCAAATGGAAAACAAGACATTTCTGGGATTTAAGCTAGTTTTACGTCATTTCAATTATCATTAATAGCAGATCAACCCCTTGGCCTCGCTCCACCAACTGTAGCTGACTGGAAAGAGGCTCTTTTTCCCTTTGTGTTGAAAGGAAGAAGAATAATTTAGTGAGGCAATGAATGAGACAAAATATATTTCCAAACCTCACAAATGGTTGCTCTCCTCCCCTCTTAACATTTATGACTTTCAAAATACAATCTTTTCTATTCGTATAGATGTGATAATAATAAAGATTTAAGCTTGTTTAACTTTTTATATATTTAAAGACTAAACAGTGTCTGTATCGGTCTAACCATGTCATGTGAGGATATTGTGAGTATCGACACTCACAGGTACACTTCCTGTCCAACCATTTCTGCGAGAGAAACAGTACGAGGCAGAGTTGACAACCTACAGCTTTTGAGACTAATATTCAGCAATATTCGTGGCTTTAGCAATAGTTCATCAGAGTTTCTTTTTTCATACTTGATTACTTGGTTCCAATTTAGGGGCTAAAAGTATAAAAACTGAATTGCTTTATTTTTGTTATTTTTATACCTCTGAGGAACACTGCTAAGTGCTGCGGCCGTCTGCTCTGACTCAGTCGTATTAGTAAGGCTACATCTGTGGTGGTCCGTGGATTACTCCCTAATCCTAAAGTACATTTTTCTCACTTAAAACCCTGTGTCTTCAAAGCAAACAAAGTTATTTTACTTGCTTGATAATTATATTCTATGATAATCAGTTGTGCAACCGTGTAATACTTTGTCATATTATTAAATTAAGAATTTTATTTTTAATTGTACCAGTTATACACTGAAATCTAGTGATAGGCTAAAATCTTGTTAATGTTTTAGCTATAACTATATTTCTGTGGAGCTCTGAAATTCATATATTCCTTTCATCTGGTTTATTGCTTGACGTTACAAGAAGCCCTATATATGTCACACCCAATTTGTGTACCTGCTCATTACACGAATGGGGCAAGGAAGTTGCCCAGTACATGAAATGAGCAGGTACACAAATTGGGTGTCACAAACTAAGGGTGATTAATAAGTTCGTGGCCCAAGGTGGAAAGATTCAATTTTACAAAACTTAGCAATATTCAATTATGTCAAACAGAAATACCACAAAAGTTATTAACTTCAAACTTTCTGCATAATCACTCAAAGAGTTAAACTACACGTGCAGATACCGAACGCTGTATAACTTCAGGCCTTCTAACTTAGGCCACGAACTTATCAATCACCGCCCCCACCCCAACCCCAACCCCAACCCCCCCCCCCCCGTACTGCTCCAGCACCTAAAAAATTGGCACTGCACGCCCCCTCCAGCCGTCCGGCAGAGCTCGGGCCCAGACCTTTCCCAATGCAACCGGCCCCCGAGTTACACAACACCGGGATCATTCCCTACTCACCCCTGCTCGAATCGGAGAACCGCCAACAACAGAACTCGGCACCGCGCATGCGTTCAGCAGCGTTCCTCCACAGCGCCACCGGCTGCCGGAGGTCTGCACATCGTCGCCGACAGCCGGAGACCCGCACAGCGCCACCAGTGGCTGGAGATCCTACAGCGCCACCAGTGTTCGGAGGCGGGACGGACAACGGAGAGGTAAAAAAACGACAAAGTCTGCAGATTCTGGAAATCCAAAGCAATACAAACAAAATGCTGGCCGAACGCAGCAGGCCGGGTAGCAATGAGAATGGAAATCGCATTGAAAATGTTTGGACACCGGGAAGTCCCGCTTGGAGTGGATAGTTCAAAGGTTAGTTTATTATTAAAGCAGGTATCCATGAATAACGCTGAGCTTTGTTTCTCCACAGAACCACGAAACAAAGAGAGAGCATGAAAGTCGTTCACAGAGAAAAATCAAACTTCCATCCCACCCCCCCCCCCCGGATCAAGAAGAACGGGATCCCAATCATCAAACCCCAAAACCCACCTCTCCGCACAAAAGGGAACAATAATATCGACCCACGATAAAAAAGAAAACACTCCTACCCCGCACAACTGCGGAGGAGCCGGTGTCACCAGTGTCGAGGCGGCCGCACCGGGAGCAGCGGACACAACGAACGACCCCGGAAGATTCACAGGTGAAGTGTCGCCTCACCTGGAAGGATGTTTGGACAACGGAGAGAGTTCAGCCGTCCGGCCCTTTCACTGTGACACCCCGAACTCCACATCAAATCCGTCCAAACGAATCTGGGCCAACTTTAATGACCAATAAATATAATTTTTCTCAGCGATCAGCTGTATGAATGATCCCCTGACTCTGAGATGAAGGGGTATCTATGGTCCACACTGTCAGGGTGTTGAGTTTACCAGGAGACAAAGACTGCAGGGACGGGGGGTTTTCGGTTGACTAATACACTGTATGTGGATCCCGCTGGCAAAACTGGTGTTGTGACCCGAATCGAGACAAACACCACGCTGCCCACTCCACCAACAACAAGGCACAGCCGGACACATAACAGGGGACTTTACATCCCACAACCCTGGATTCAGTGATGAAACCCGTGATTAATGTTGTTGTCCCACCGAAATAATAAGAAACGCACATTTTGATTCGTTTAAATACGGTGACGTCAGACAACCCCACTCGCCTGACTTCACACATGGACTCCCCATACCGGGATCTGCCCTCACGTGCGCGGTGTCTTACGTCACCCACGCGCTGCTGTGCTCGAGCTTTATCGGTTTAAAGGCTGGGCTAATAATCACGTGACCAGCCCCTCCCCCACCACTGTCAACAGAGGAGTCAGGAGCAGCGCTATTCTCATTGGTGCGAAGCGATGTCAATCACAGGTAACAACCAGTGGCGGAGGCGGACAAGCCGAGTGGGCGTTACCCCGCCGAGTTCGTCTCCCGCTCAAGCGCCGACGCCTCCTCAGAGCGGAGAAAACCTCAAAGTAAATGTCCGCTTTCTGATTTATTTCCATTTCCCTCCGAGGGAAGTTGGGGCGTTTGTGAAGCGTCTCCTGCGGCCGGAGTCTGATGTATCGCTGAGAGGTAGGAGGAGTCCGCTCGGCCAGTCGGTTTGATGCCTGTTCCCCGGGGAGGGAGGATTTTATTGACGGGATGAAGATGGTGAGAGAGGGGGCGGACAGGATGTTTGTCCCAGCGGGGACTGGAGGGGCTCAACTGTGGAAATGTCTGAGCCCACGATGGTGCCGAGCAGAGGGATTCACCACATTGAAGGCAAACACCGGCAGACTGTTGCACTGCAAGCGGGGCCAATGGTCCGGGCAGAGTGACAATTATTTGGGCTTTGTCGAGATTGTACCCGGAATATGGTGTAAAATCCCGCTCCCCATACTAACACGGGTTATACAGACCAAAGAACAAACTGCCGGAGGAGCTCAGTGGGTCGGGCAGCATCTGTGGAGGGAAATGGACCGTCAACATTTCGGGCCGAGATCCTCCCTCTGGACTGAGTGTGGACGGGAAATAGTCAGAGAAAAGAGGTGAGGGGTGGGGATGGGGCAAGAGCCGGGAAGTGAGAGGTGGATCCAGGTGAGGGGGAGGTGGGAAGGCGGAAATAGTGACAGGGGTGGGTGGTGAGTGGTTGGGGCAACACGGGGCTGAAGAATATGGAAATTCCATAGAGGATTAACAAAGAGGTTAGAGAATATTTGTTATAGAGAGTGCAATGAAGATTCAACTGACTGATCCCTGGAGTGGTGGGGTCATCATATGAAGAAAGATCAAATGTGATAACCCTTTCATTTAGAGAATCGAGGACGGAGAGGTGAACATTGAAATGCACAACTTCGTTACCGGTTGAACTAGGGATCCCAGTCTCTGAAACAGGGGTGGGCTGCCCGGGACTGAGATGAGGGGAATTGTTTCCATTCCGAGGGTGGTGAATGTCTCGTTATGATGAGTTTATTTAATATTTTACCAAAAGAGCCACACAGCCCTACTACCAGCTCGATATTTCAAGAAACATATAAGTATCTGGGAAACGAGAGGACCTGCAGATGCTAGAAATGGAGAGAACTACACATAAAGTGCTGGAGGAGCTCAGCATGTCAAGCAGCATCTGTGGATGGGAATCAACATTCCTGGCCAAGACTCTTCTTTATGACTCGTTACCCACGTATCTGGAATATCAACAAGCAAAGACAATAGAAAGTAGTGTAAAATCCAGAAAACCTTTGACAAAATTTAGTTCATGGCTTCAAAAAAACCTGCCAAACAGAGCTCAATAGGTAACAAATACAACAAAGGCAATAAACACTTGCATCAATACCGAGATTGACTTTTTTAATGAAAATATCTTGGTCCCATTTCAATCAGTAAAATTTACAAAGACAAATAAGACCTGAGTAGACAACTTTAGAAAAGTCTATTTACACGAAGTCCCACTTAGATTAACGACTACCTTGGACAGAAGGAGGAACAGGAATAACACACAACACACAAAATCACACAACAGTCAGATAAAACCTAAATATATATTTTCATCAAAAATATTCAGCACTCCATGTGTGTATATGCAATCATGATAAGAAATACAGACCAGAAAGCTTTAATGAGAGGCCAACTCAGAACAATAAGTCATCACTCTGGAAGAAAACATTAACCAGTGGAATGAGTATGACCCTCCATGGGAGACATCCCAATGATCTGAGCAGACTGGATGGTGTGAAGGAAGCATCGAGCACCTGACTGAGAGTTGGAGATCCCTTCCCAGAATCAGCGGGGTTCCTTGCAGAAATGCAGGACAAGGTGTTTAAGAAAAAGAAAAAAAATCTGAAATACATGGAATTCAAGCAAACAAGACACTAAATGCAGAAAATGCCAAGAGACACCAGACACAATCCAACACATTCCAGGATCCTGCAGCAGTTTAACTCAGTCTGATTACTTATGCAGGTACAATCAAGTGGCAAATGTCATTCACCAAAATCTTGCTTTAAAATACAAATGGATGAATGACCACGGTAACTTCATTAAGGCACCATAAATTCAAGCCTGATTCAGTTAAGGACATAATCTCACAATTTATATGATAATCAATACATTATTAGAGATAGGATCATCTCAAATAACCATTCAGATATAATATTACAGGAAAAACAAGCAAGAATAACTCCCTCAATAGGTATAACCATTCTCAACACACACATGTGCCTCGACCAATGGGGCCTCTCACCACAGGCATTGTTCATCAGTCAGACAACAAAATTATTTTGTCTGCCAATTAACGTCCAAGTGTTGCTACTCTGTCATTCGTTGCCATGCCCCACTGTTGATTCCTTTCTCCTCATCATACGTTCTTACCAGAACCATCGTCCAGAGTCCCAAACTCTGCCCTGTGCAGACCAGCCTCTGGTTTCTGACCCTGCTCCTTTGAACATCCTACTTATGGTTTCCCATTCCAATTTAAGTCTTTAGAGGACAGTGGTGTTTTCAACAACCCTTTAGAAGCAGGGAAAATGAGTCATAATGTGGAAATAAGTTGTGATTAAGGAGGTTAACGAACAATGTCATTCTTCATCAGCCCAGAGATTAGAACTGCAGTCATCTCGACTTCTTCAGTCTGCAGAGAATTCAAGGGAAACAACAGGGGAGGATTTAAATGGACTGATGTGGAACAGATTCACTGGCCGGGTTCAGCAGGCCTGAGTACACCAGTTGTGTTATAAATTCACTAAGCACCAAAGACAGAGTTTATAATAGAACTGGTTTATTTGTCACAGATGCAGAATATTAAACTCCAGCCCCATTAAAGGTGAATGTGCAGCAGAAGAAACACCTCCCATGCCCAGTGACCAGGGTGCAGAACTGGGTGTGGTGAGCAGCAGCAATAATTGCAGAGTTCAGCACCAATAGTCGCTCTCGAAATTGCATTCAGCAACGGTGAAGGACAAATATCCAGCATGCAGCTCATTGAAACTATCTCCCCAATTTGAACCTGGTATTGTGTCACAAGTGTAACACACTGTAAGGTTTCACTGCTGATGTAACAGCCTCTCTGTAATGTTTCACTGCTGAGGTAATGGTTTCTCTGCAGCAGCAATGTTTAGGTTACGACTAGAGATAACAGGGTTTTGGAGTGTGGGACTATCCAATGAGAGAAATGTTCTTTCTTGTGAGTCTGGAAGAGAGATTTTCATGGCCTTTTGCTGGGGAGAGATGAGAAGACATGAATGGAGAGACTGGGCCCTTTTTCTTTTTTTTTTGTTTTCTTTACTAACCCTCTGGTCAAAGTAAGAATTATAAATCTTAATAGTTTAATCACATATTATGTACAATTTGTTACTTCAGGTGTCACACAGACGCAAACCTATAAAACTACCAGCAACAATTAAACACACTTGGAGTCTAGTTTTGCAGTTAACAAACAAAATTTTATTGGTAACTACTAATAATAGTGAACTTAAACCAGATAATCCAAGGGTTAGCAATGTTATGCATATATAGGTGTGAATACAGGTGTCCCCCGGTATCTAAAGCGAGAGTGTTCCTATGAAACCGTTTGTAAGCCGAAATGTCATGAAGTGAAGAAGCAATTACCATTAATCTAAATGGGAAAAGATTTTGGATGTTCCCAGACCCAAAGAAAACCCACCAAATCATACCAAATAGCACATAAAACCTAAAATAACACTAACCTATAGTAAAAGTAGGAATGATAAAGTAGAAATATTGTATGTACGGTGTAGTTTCACTGAAAATCGGGAAGATAGTGAACTGAAATTGATTTGGAGAGAAAAAAAATCGGCACGTGCACGCATGCGTACACAACTGCCGCACAAGGCTTCACGGTCACGGTAGTCTTTCTCGGGGTAAACTCACGTATAAAGCAGTCATCATCTTTATCATAAAAGTGAAAATCCTCTTTGGTTAGCAAAAACAGGTACTAACGAAGGTCTTTCATAACAGTGAGCTGTTGTAAAGCGAACATCCGAAAAACGGGAGTCACCTGTATATAAAATCCAAAACCAAGGTGGTAAACGACATTGTCTTACGATGATGTGGTAGATTCAATTTAGTTCACAAGATGGGGGGGGGGGGATAATAGACTTCTCTGTAAGAAGTCGCTTGCTTGTTCTGTGTTGGTAAAGGATCATTCTGACCTTGCTTAACCACACAGAACATAAACATTAGCTGGTCACCATAGCAACCCAGCACTTCTGCAGAAATCCAACAGCGTGTCCAAGGTCAGTCTCGGTTCTCTTTGCACTTTAAAGAGACAGTCCACAGAGAGTATGAACCCCAAGGGCAGATAACACAGGGGACACATTGCTCAGTATCCACCCAAATGAGATTCTTCAGTTTGGCCAGACTGGGGGCTATAACCCCCTCTGTTAAGCTGCCAGCACAACTGGAACCTACATAACATTAGATGACTGAGTGAATCGCTTCCTACATTCACAGCAGGTGAACGGCCTCTCCCCAGTGTGAACTCAATGATGCACACTGGTTGTTTTGGCTGAGAGAATTTCTTCCCAAAGTCCAAGCAGATTGGTCTCTACCCAGTGTGAAGGCGCTGGTGTGCCTTTAGGATGGATGACTGAGTGAATCCCTTCCCACATTCTGAGCAAGTGAACGGCTTCTCCCCAGTGTGAACTCGCCGATGTACCAGTAAGGTGGATGACTTAGTGAATCCCTTCCCACACTCTGAGCAATTGAACGGCCTCTCCCCAGTGTGAACTTGCTGATGTACCTTCAGTTGGGATGACGAAGTGAAACCCTTCCCACAGACTGAGCAAGTGAACGGCCTCTCACCAGTGTGAACTCGCTGATGTATCTGCAGATGGGATGATCGAGTGAATCCCTTCCCACAGTCTGAGCAGGTGAATGGTCTCTCACCGGTGTGAACTCGCTGATGTATCTTCAGTTGGGATAATGAAGGGAATCCCTTCCCACAGTCTGAGCAGGTGATTGGCCACTTTCCGGTATGAACTCGCTGATGTATCTTCAGATGGGATAACGAAGCAAATCCCTTCCCGCAGTCCGAGCAGGTGATTGCCCACTCTCCGGTGTGAACTCCCTGGTGTGCCTTCAGTTGAGATAACTGAGAGTATCCTTTCCCACAGTCCGAGCAGGTGAATGGCCTCTCCCCAGTGTGAACTCGCTGATGTACCTTCAGATGGGATGATGAAATGAATCCCTTCCCACAGTCTGAGCAGGTGAACGGCCTCTCTCCAGTGTGAACTCGCTGATGTACCTTCAGATGGGATGACGAAGTGAAACCCTTCCCACAGTCTGAGCAGGTGAACGGCCTCTCTCCAGTGTGAACTCGCTGATGTATCTTCAGATGGGATGACGAAGCGAATCCTATCCCGCAGTCCGAGCAGGTGATTGGCCACTCTCCAGTGTGAACTCGCTGATGTACCTGAAGTTGAGGTAACTCGGTGAATCCCTTCCCGCAGTCTGAGCAGGTGAACGGCCACTCTCCGGTGTGAACTGACCGGTGTTTCAGTAACTTATATGACGAAATGAATCCCATCCCGCAGTCCAAGCAGGTGAATGGCCTCTCCCCAGTGTGAACTTGCTGATGTTCCTTCAGTTGAGATGACTGAGCGAATCCCTTCCCACAGTCCAAGCAGGTGAATGGCCTCTCCCCAGTGTGAACTTGCTGATGTTCCTTCAGTTGAGATGTCTGAGCGAATCCCTTCCCACAGTCTGAGCAGGTGAATGGCCTCTCCCCAGTGTGAACTGACTGGTGTCTCAGTAACTTATATGTGGAAGTGAATCCTTTCCCACAGTCTGAGCAGGTGAACGGCCTCTCCCCGGTGTGAACTCGCTGGTGAGCCATTAGGACAGATGACCGAGTCAATCCTTCTCCACAGATTCCTCAGATGACCAGCCTCTGCCCAGTGTGAACTGACTGGTGTGTCCACAGGTGGGAAGACCGATTGAATCCCTTCTCACTCACAGAACAGGTGAATGGCCTTGCCCAGTGGGAACTTGCTGATGTACCTTCAGTTGAGATGACCAAGTGAATCCATTCCCACTGTCTGAGCAGGAGAATGGGCTCCCCCCATGTAAACTAACGGGCGTGCCAGTTGGTCAGATGATCGAGTGAATCCCTTCTCACAATCTGAGCAGGAAGGATGATCGAGTGAATCTCTTGCTCCACTTCTTAAATATCTGGACAGAGACAGCAAAACTAGCGTGTTGTGTTCGAGATTCCCGTAGGCAAATTCCTTGTCATTTTTAACCTGTAAAAAGATTTACAAAATCCATCAATGGGTGTAGGACAACATTTCAGATGAGATTCCTTGAGTTGTCAAGGTGTGAGCTGGCATCACACTGTTTCAGTGAAGTTTAACCCAAGTTGGAGAGAGAAATCACCTTTAACTGGGCACAGTGCTGATATCTGGAATGACCATCAATTCCCTGATGCTCTTCCTGTCTCTATAAGAATGGGGCATTTCTGCCATCTCCAATCTGTGACCTGGCTCAGTCTGACTCTCTCCATTGGTATTATTCCCTGTTCCCACTGAGCTGCATGGGTGCCTGGCCCCACAGTAACTGAAACAATCTCACACAAGTAGCCTGCAATCCGTTCCATGCACCCACAACTCTCAGTGTAAATAAAGTTACCCCTGACATCCCCTCCGTATCAACTTTCAAGCACCTTAAAACTATACCCCCTCACGTTAGCCATTTCAGCCCTGGGGAAAAAGCCTCTAGCTATCCACACGATCAGTGTCCCTCATCATCCTATACATCTGAAAAAGGCTCTAAACATAAACAAAGATATTATACATTTCTTTGAGGATTTGTTGGGAATAGACAACGTTATGACAGTATAGATAGGGTACAGGTAAGCAGCTTTTTCCACTGAGGATGGGTGCGATGACAACCATAGGTCATGGGTAAGCGGGGAAGTGAAAATTTAATAGGAACATTTGGAAAAGCTCTTTACTGAAATGGTCGTGAGAGCGTGCAGTGAGATGCCAGCACAAGTGGTGAATATGAGTTCAGTTTCACCATTTAAAAGAAGTTTGGATGGGAGCCTGGATGGTAGGGGTATGGTGGGCGATGGTCCCGCTGCAGTTAGTTGCATTAGACAGTTTAAATGTTTGTTTGGCATTGAATGGATTGGGCAAATAGCCTGTTTCCATACTGAACTTCTCCATGTTTCTGTGACAGAGAAGCTGGCTAAACTTGCTTGGAAGGGAAAGATAGGAGTGACAACGGAGCAACAATGGCTGGAGTTTCTGGGAGCAATTCAGGAGCTGAGTGATCGATACATCCCAAAGAAGTGGAAGCTTTGTAAAGCTTTGAAATGAGAAGCCAAAGCCAACATAAAAGCCAAAGAGAGGGCAAACAAAAGAGCAAAAACTATTGGAAGCTTTTAGAAACCAACAGAAGACGACTAAAAATAAGTCCGATGAGCTCGGGGGTGGAATTATGATACTGTTGTCATTAATGAGTCTTGGTAGCACCCAACAGTCTGAGGCATTTAGAGGAACAAAATATCGGGGGCCTCAATATCTCTTGAAAACCAAGGCTCCCTGCACCAGTTACCTTTCAGCATACGAACTCTACACTCCCAAAAATGTCTCTTCTGAAGGCCTCCCGCTTACCAAGTACTCCTTTGCCAGAAAACGGCCTATCCCAAACCACACTTGTCAGGTCCTTTTGACACCATCAAAACTGACCTTTTATCCCCTCTGTTCTGTTCCCCTAACTAACGAATCCCCTATCACCCGTTTGACTTTCCTCTGCCAGGTAATCCCTCCATCCCCAACAGTTTCTAAAGCGGCCCACCTGGCTGTTGTGTGGGATGGCAACAAGAGTACTCTGCGATGGCTATTTAACTTCATTTCCCTTCATGTCTCTCACCTAGTTTCCTGTCTCCTGCACCTTGGGTGTAACTCACCTCTCTTCATGTCATATCTATCACCCCCTCCAACTGCTGGATGATCCAAAATTCATCCATTTTCAGCTCCAACTCCTCAAAGTGCAGCTGGGTGCACATCTTGTAGGTGAGGGTGTCTGGGACACTGGAGTTCTCCACACCAATGTCCCCTCTAATTTGTAATCACCAGTGTGCACAGAAATCTTGTACTGTGCATTCTTTTACCCAGTGACGACATGTGCACTGCGAATTTTATATAGAGAGGTATTCATTTTAACAGCCAGCAAATCACTGTCTGTAAGAACTGTGATCTCCTCTAGGCTCGATCCAGTTCATCTGCCCTCTCACACCATGTCACAGGCCTGTAACGGGTAATGAAGGATTTTCTCTCCAGTGCTTTTGCACTTTGTCCATAAGTGGTTTGCTTGCTAAATTACGCTTTAAAAAGTCAGATTTCCAAATATCACTCCAATTCTTCCCTCTTGTAAACTCTCCAACAACTTTTGCATCACCACAATACACACAGGTATCACCAGTTTCTGTATTGTACATAAATATTTCCCCTGAAGTCTCCCCCAATGACTGACGGTGGTGAACTCAGTGAATGAAATCCCAATGAATATGAAGGGAAGGACAGTACTCTGTCTCACTGGAGTCTGGCACATTTGTGAGGTGAAAGCTACTTGTTGCCCAGGGCAAAGGTGTTTGATATCATTATCTTCCAGAGAGAATGGTACAAAACATGTCGTCACGGGTTGAAAAGTCCAGAACAAAAGGAGGTGGAACAAGCAACACACACAAAATGCTGGAGGAACTCAGCAGGCCGGGCAGCATCTACGGAAAAGAGTACTAATGCTGAGTTCCTCCGGCATTTTGTGTGTGTTGGTTGGATTTCCAGCCTCTGCAGATTTTCTCTTGTCAGGGATCGGAGGTAGAACAAAGGCGAATTTCTCAACTGGTGATATAAAAGATTTTGTTCCCTTTCTCCGAGTTCCTGATCCTTGCATTTAGATAGCTGGAGCTCAGCTCTGTCTGAGAGATCCATCGGTTCCCATTCACTCAGCGGCCGGAAGCTCCCCGGGGCCCGTGTACGGATCGTGAGGCTGAGAGAGAGGGAAGAGGGCAGGACTGTCCCGGGATTGCGGACTGTGATGTCCGGATTTCACAGGAATCGTTCTGAAGTCGGTGTTTCAGAGAAAAACACGGAGAATCACTCTTACCTCCATCCGACGTTTTCAAGGCCTTCAGTGTACTGTGCGCATGCGTGATATTCGGGGACGTCCTCAGCCTGACGCCTGCGCATTTCATCGGTGCCTCAACGACGGCGAAATTTTAAACTCATGGCCCTATGGGTAATCACGGTGCCATTAAAGATTTGTGCAGGTACCGGTTCAAGGTCCATACCTTATTTTTTCGTGTGCATCGAAAAATCTGCAGCTGTTTTACCGCAGAAAGCGGCTCCCATAAGCAATATACTCAATATCAATGCCTATCGAATGCCAAAGTAAAATGCAGTTATAAAACACAGGAGATTCTGCAGTTGCTTGGAATACAGAGACGCACACACACAAAATGCTGGAGGAACTCTGCAGTTCAAGCAGCAACTAAGCAGCGGAGTACACAGGCTAGGCATGCTGAAAGGGCTCGGTGTAAACGTTGTCTTTTTATTCCTCTTCACAATTGCTGCCTGACTGTTGATTTCCACCAGTATTTTGCAGAAATTAACCACCTTTTTTTTTCGATCAACCAGTTTCCAAATGCTTCTAATCTTTCTTTTGTAGCCACATCCAGCTGGTCTGATTCCTCCTCCTCGTAAACTCTAGACCCCAACTCTCTTTGCAGCCCCAAAGCCTGACTCAATCTGGCAACTCTTTGGTTTCTGACTCTGCACCATCGAAGATTCACTCGCTAGACAGCTGTCAGACTTTAGAGGTGTATTGTGTTACGAGACTGCAGGTTCGTTTACTGCGAGTGCGTTTTTAGTGCCTGATTGAGTTCTTTGACGTAAAACACAAAGGGTGAGGGGGCGGGAGAGGGAGAGGGGGAGGGGAGGGGGGAGGGAGAGAGGGAGGGGAGGGGGAACGGGGAGGGGGAGAGATGGGCGACGGTCGAGAACGTCACAACCACAGTGAGCTCATCGTCTTATTCACCCCGGAGACAATCATTCAGGTGTATAAGATGATAAGAGGCATTGGTCCTGTGGATAGCCAGAGGCTTTTTCCCAGTAGGAAAATGGCTAACACGAGGGGGAATAGGTTTAAGCTGCTTGGAAGTAGGTACAGAGGAGATATCAGAGCAATGTTTTTTAAGCAAAGAGTGGTGTGTGTGTGGAATGCACTGCCAGCGACGGTGGTAGAGGCGGATACAATAGGGTCTCTTAAGGGACTCTTGGATAGGTACATGGAGCTTAGGAAAATAGATTTCTGTGATTCTATGAAATTCGAGGGAAATCTTCTATTCCACGGAGTGGTGACTAGTTGCAACCTGTCACCTCAGGGAGAGTGAGAGGGGAACGGCAGGGGTAGATTTTGATATACGGATATGGAACAGAAACATGGGCAGGAACCAGATGGGCCGAGTGGCCTTTCTAGTTGACATTGTGAGTGTGGTAGAGACAGTAAGTACCTGAAACACGGGATTTTATACAAAACTGTTTTAACTTTCACAGATCCACAATATTAAACACCAGTCTAGTTTAAGACTGACATCAGCAGAACAGACTCCTCCAATGCTCAGTGACCAGGGTTCAGTCCTGGGTGCGATGAGCAGCCGCAAGAACTGCAGAATCTGACAGTAACAGTCCCTCATGAACCTGCAGCTGCCTTCAGTCACCGTGATGGTTAGACTTTTAACACAGAGGTGATTTGAACTTCCTCCCTGATGTAGGAGGGTTCAGACCGAAGATGTAGGGGAGAAAGAAAACAAAAAGATAATAAAGTTGCGTGCACCGTTAGGGATAAGCAGAGAGGAAGAGGTGGAGAGTTTCTTAAATGCATCTATTTTAATGCTCGAGCATTGTCAGATAGGTGGATTAGCTTAGAGCATGGATTGAGACATGGAAATATGATGTAGCTATTAGTGAAACATGGTTGCAAGACAGGTGTAATTGGCAACTAAATATCCCTAGATTTCGTTGTTTAAGGTGTGAAAGAATCGGAGGGG
Source organism: Hypanus sabinus (assembly GCF_030144855.1). Classification (NCBI taxonomy): domain Eukaryota; kingdom Metazoa; phylum Chordata; class Chondrichthyes; order Myliobatiformes; family Dasyatidae; genus Hypanus; species Hypanus sabinus. The sequence goes on along the minus strand of NW_026781240.1, from coordinate 13,758 downwards.
CAAGAGGGTGAGGCATTGTATTGCTTGTCCGAGAAAATATTACAGTGGTGTTTTGACAGGACGGATTAGAGGGCCCGTCTAGGGAGACTACTTGGGTGGAATTGAGGAATGGGAAAGGTGTAGTAACACTTATAGGGGTGTATTATAGACCACATAATGGGGAGCGAGAATTGGAGGAGCAAATCTGTAAGGAGATAGCAGATATTTGTAGTAAGCACAAGGTTGTGATTGTGGCTGATTTTAATTTTCCACACATAGACAGGGAAGCCCATACTGTAAAAGGGATGGATGGTTTCGAGTTTGTAAAATGTGTGCAGGATAGGTTTTTGCAGCAATACATGGAGGTACCAACTAGAGAAGTGGCAGTGTTGGATCTCCTGCTGGGAATGAGATAGCTCAGGTGACGGAGGTATGTGTTGGGGAGCACTTCGGGTCCAGTGATCACAATACCATTAGTTTCAATATATTTATGGAGAAGGATAGGACTGGACCTAGGGTTGAGATTTTTGATTGGAGAAAGGCTAACTTTGATGAGATGCGAAAAGATTTAGGAGTGGATTGGGACAATTAGTTTATGGGAAGGATATAACAAAGAAATGGAGTTCATTTAAAGGTGAAATTTTAAGGGTACAGAATCTTTATGCTCCTATTAGGTTGAAAGGTTAGAAGTTCGAGAGAGCCATGATTTTCAAGAGATATTGTAAACATGGTTCGGAAAAAGAGAGAGATCTATAATATAGGCAGCATGGAGCAAATGAGGTGCTCAAGGAATATAAAGAATGTAAAAAGAATCTTAAGAAAGAAATTAGAAAAGCTAAAAGAGGATATGAGGCTGCTTTGGCAAGTAAGGTGAAAATGAATCCAGAGGGTTTCTACAGTTATATTAATAGCAAAACGATAGTGAGGGATAGAATTGGTCCCTTAGAGAATCAGCGTTGACAGCTATGGGGGAGATTTTGAAAAATGATTTTCATTGGTATTCACTAAGGAGAAGGTTATTGAATTGTGAAAGGTAAGAGAAACAAGTACGGTAGTTATGGAAACTCTGATAATTAAAGAAGAGGAGGTACAGGAGCTTTTAAGGAATATAAAAGTGGACAAGTCTCTGGTTCCTGATAGGATATTCCCTAGAACCTTGAGGGAAGTTAGTGTAGAAATAGCAGGAGCTCTAACGGAAATATTTCAAATGTCATTAGAACCGGAGATGGTGCCGGAAGATTGGCGAATTGCTCATGTTGTTCCATTGTTTAAAAAGGGTTCTAAGAGTAAACCTAGCAATGATGGGCCTGTAAGTTTGATGTCAGTGGTGGGTAAATTAATGGAAAATACTCTTAGATATGATATATAATTATCTGATTAGACAGGGTCTGATTAAGAACAGTCAACATGGATTTGTGCATGAAAGATCATGTTTGACAAGCCGCATTGAACTTTTTGAAGTGGTTACTAGGAAAGTTGACGAGGGTAAAGCAGTGGATGTTGTCTATAGGGACTTCAGTAAGTCCTTTGACAAGATTCCACACGGAAGGAAGTTAGGAAGGTTCAATCATTAGGTATTAATATTGAAGTAGTAAAATGGATTCAACAGTGGCTGGATGGGAGATGCCAGAGAGTACTGGTGGATAACTGTTTGTCAGGTTAGAGGCCAGTGACTAGTGTTGTGCCTCAGTGATCAGTACTGGGTCCAGTGTTGTTTGTCATATACATTAATGATCTGGATGATGGGGTGGTAAATTGGATTAGTAAGTAAGCAGATGATACAAAGATGGGTGGCGTTGTGGATAATGAAGTAGGTTTTCAAAGCTTGTAGAGAGATTTAAGCCAGTTAGAAGAGTGGACAAAAAGATGGCAGATGGAGGTTAATGTTGTTAAGAGTGAGGCGCTACATTTTGGTAGGTCTAATCAAAATAGGATATATATGGTAAATGGTAGGGCACTGAGGAATGCAACAGAACAGAGTGATCAAGGAATAATGGTGCATTGTTCCCTGAAGGTGGAATCTCATGTGGATAGGGTGGTGAAGAAAGCTTTTGGTATGCTGGCCTTTACAAATCAGAGCAGTGAGTATAGGAGTTGGGATGTAATGTTAAAATTATACAAGGCATTGTTCAGGCCAAATATGAATTGTGTGCAGTTCTGTTCATCGCATTATAGGAAAGATTTCAATATAATTGAGAGAGTACGGAAAAGAGTTACTAGAATGTTACCTGGGTTTCAACACCTAAGTTACAGAAAAAGGTTGAACAAGTTAGGTCTTTATTCTTTGGAGTATAGAAGGTTGAGGGGGGACTCAATAGAGGTATTTAAAATTTAGATGGGGATAGATGGATTTGATGTGGATAGGCTTTTTCCATTGAGAGTAGGGGAGATTGAAACACGAGGACTTGAGTTGAGAGTTAGGGGGAAAAAGTTTAGGGGTAACACGAGTGGGAACTTCTTTACTCAGAGAGTGGTAGTTGTGTGGAGGAGCTTCTAGTAGAAGTGGTAGAAGCAGGTTCGATATTTAAAAAAAAATGTATAGGTATATCGACAGGAAAGGAATGGAGGGTTATGGGCTGAGTGCAGGTTGGTGGGACTAGATGAGAGTAAGCTTTCAGCATGGACTAGAAGGACTGAGAAGGCCTGTTTCCGTGCTGTAATTGTTATATGGTTATATAATAACCATCTAGAAATTATATTACGGGATAAACAAGCAGGACTAATTCCCTCAATAGATATAACCATTCCCAACACCCACATTTCCCTCGACCAATGGAGCACCTCACAACAGGTATTGCTTGTGTCATCAGTCAGACAACCGAATTATTTTCTGTCAATCAGCTTCGACATGTCCCTACTCTGTTATTCGTTTCCACTCCCTGCTGCTGATTCCCTTCTCATGATCCGTTCTTACCCCAACCATTTCCCGGAGCCCCACACTCTGCCCTGTGCAGACCTGCCTCTGGTTTCTGACCCTGCTCCGTTGAACATCCAACAGATGGTTTCCCATTCTGCTTTCAGTCTTTAGAGGACAGTGGTGTTCTCTAACAACACTTTAAAAGCAGGGAAAATGACCCATAATGTGGAAATGAGCCCTAAATAAGGAGGTTAACTCCCAATGTCATTCTTCCTGAGCCCAGAGATTAGAAGGACAAAGGACACCTGAGACAGAACTGCAGTCAGCTCGACTTCTTCAGTCTGCAGAGAATTCAAGGGAAACCTCTTCACCCACAGAGTGATGACTGCTTGGAACCCATCCCACAGGGAGAGCAAGAGGGGAAGAACAGGGGAGGATTTAAAAGGACTGTTGTGTAGTTGAAACTCTGGCAAGGTCCAGGCGGCCTGAGTTGACTCTCTACTGTACACGAGGTGTGTTATAAATTCACTAAGTACCAAAGACAGAGTTTAAAATAGAACTGATTTATTTGCACATATCCAGAATATTAAACTCCAGTCCCATTAAAGGTGAATATGCAGCAGAAGAAACTCCTCCCATGCCCAGTGACCAGGGTGCAGAACTGGGTGTGGTGAGCAGCAGCAATAATTGCAGAGTTCAGCACCGACAGTCACTCTCGAAGTTGCATTCAGCAACAGTGAGGGACACACATCCAGTGAATGGTCTCTCCTGTGTGAACTCAATGATGCACATTTGGTTGATTTGGTTGAGAGAATCTCTTCCCAAAGTCCGAGCAGGTGTCTGGAGTCTCCCTGGTGTGAACTGAGTAGTGTGCTCGCAGGTGGGATGACTGAGTGAATCCTTTTCCACAGTCTGAGCAGATGAATGGCCTCTCCCCAGTGTGAACTCGCTGATGTACCTTAAGTTTATATGACGAAGTGAATCCTTTCCCACAGTCTGAGCAGGTGAATGCCTTCTCCCCAGTGTGAACTGACCGGTGTGCTTGTAGGGTAGCAAACCGTGTGAACGCCTTCCCACAGTCTAAGCAGGTGAACGACCTCTCCCCAGTGTGAACTTGCTGATGTGCTTGTAGGTGGGATGACTGAGTGAATCCTTTCCCACAGTCTGAGCAGGTGAACGGCCTCTCACCAGTGTGAACTCGCTGATGTACCTTAAGTTGAGATGACGAAGTGAATCTTTTCCCACATTCTGAGCAGGTGAACGGCCTCTCACCAGTGTGTACTAACTGATGTCTCAGTAGGTGAGATGACAACGCGAATCCCTTCCCACAGTCTGAGCAGGTGAACGGCCTCTCCCCAGTGTGAACTCGCTGATGTAGCTTTAGATTAGATGACGAAGTGAATCCTTTCCCACAGTCTGAGCAGGTGAATGGCCTCTCCCCAGTGTGAACTCGCTGATGTATCTTAAGTTGGAATGATGAAGTGCATTCTTTCCCACAGTCTGAGCAGGTGAACGGTTGCTCCCCAGTGTGAACTCGCTGATGCACTTTAAGGTTAGATGATGAACTGAATCCTTTCCCACAGTCTGAGCAGATGAACGGCTTCTCCCCAGTGTGAGCTCGTTGATGTACCTTAAGTTCAGATGACGAAGTGAATGTTTTCCTGCAGTCAGAGCAGGAGAACGGCCTCTCACCAGTGTGAACTGACTGATGTCTCAGTAGGTGAGCTGACAACGTGAATCCCTTCCCACAGTCCGAGCAGGTGAACGGCCTCTCCCCAGTGTGAACTCGCTGGTGAGCCATTAGATCAGATGACTGACTGAATCCTTCCCCGCAAATTCAATGTGCAGTGATTGGTGTATCCAACAGGCAGGAAGACCGTCTCAATCCATTCTCACCCACAGAACAGGTGAATGGCCTTGCCCATGGTGATCCAGCTGATGTACCTTCAGTTGAAATGACCGACTGAATCCATTCCCACAATCTGAGCAGATAAATGGATTCCCTCCGTGTAAATTGACAGCATGCCAGTCAGTCAGATGATCGATGAATCACTCCCCACAGTCCGAATAGGAATAATGATTGAGTGAATCACTCCCCACAGTCTGAGTAGGAATGATGATCGAGTGAATCACTCCCTACAGTCTGAGTAGGAATGATGATCGAGTGAATCACTCCCCACAGTCTGAGTAGGAATGATGATCAAGTGAATCACTCCCCATAGTCTGAGTAGGAATGATGATCGAGTGAATCACTCCCCACAGTCTGAGTAGGAATGATGATGGAGTGAATCACTCTCCACAGTCTGAGTAGGAATGATGATCGAGTGAATCACTCCCCACAGTCTGAGTAGGAATGATGATCGAGTGAATCACTCCCCACAGTCTGAGTAGGAATGAAGATCGAGTGAATCACTCCCCACAGTCTGAGTAGGAATGATGATCGAGTGAATCCCTTGTTCCACTTCTTAAATATCTGGACATAGACAAAAAACCAGCGTGCTGTGTTCGACCTCCCCGTAGATAATATCCTTGTCGTTTTTAACCTGAAAAAGATTTATAGTACATCAATGGGTGAAGGACAATATTTCAGACGAGATTACTTGAGTTGTCAAGGTGTGATCTGGCATCACACTGTTACAGTGAGGTTCAACCCAAGTTGGAGAGAGAAATCATCTTCTAACTGGGCACAGTGCAGCTATCTGGAATGACCATCAAACTCTCTGATGATCTTCCTGTCTCTATAAGAATGGGGCATTTCTGCCGTCACCAATCTGTGACCTGGCTCAGTTTGACTCTCTCCATTGGTATTATTCTGTTCCCACTGAGCTGCAAGAGTGCCTGTCCGCAAAGTAACTGAACACTCTCACACAAATACCCTTTGTTGACGTGCAGCTGGGATTTTCTTTTATCTACTGTCAATGTAAAGTGCCACAGTTTTGAAGCCATGTAAACGTTTCCTGCCCAGATGAATGGTTGGTCCGCACAGCTGTTAAAAGGAATTAAAAGAATAATCATATTATTTCAGGTTCTTGTCACTGTCATAGAAAAGCACAACACAGAATTAGGCCCTTTGGCCCATCTGGTTTGTGTTGAACTATTTAAACTGTCTGCTCCTGTACCCCTGCCATCCAGGTACCTATACAACTCTCTTAGAAGTTGAAACTGACCTCGCATGGACCAGCAGGGTTTTCAGCTCATTCCACACCCGGAAGACCGTCAGTGGAAGAAGTTTCTCCTCATGTTCCCCTTAACATTTCACCTTTCACCCTTAACCCATGGCCTCTGGTTGTAGTCCCACCCAATCTCAGTGGAAAAAGCCAGCTTGCATTTACCCCATCTATAACCCTCATGATTTTGGTATGCCTCCATCAAATCTCCCCTCAATCTTCTACATTCCAAGGAATTCCAATTTTGGGGGATATTAACATGCGAGAGGATTGGGAAAGTCAGGTCAGCACTGGATCTCAAGAGAGAGAATTTGTAGAATGTCTCCGAGACTGATTTTTAGAACAGCTTATTGTTGAGCCCACTCGGGGATCAGCTGTATTGGATTGGGTATTGCGTGATGAAACAGAGGTAATTAGAGAGATGGAAGTGAAGGAACCCTTGAGAGGCTGTGATCACAACATGACTGAGTTCCTGTGAAATTTGCGAAAGAGAAGCTGAAATCCGATGTGTCGGTATTTCAGTGGAGTAAAGGAAATTACAGTGGCATGAGAGAGGAACTGGCCAAGGTTGACTGGAAAGGGACACTAGCAGGAAGGACGGCAGAGCAGCAGTGGCTGGAGTTATGTGAGAAGTGAGGAAGGTGCAGGACAGATATATTCCAAAGAAGAAGAAATTTTCGAATGGAAAAAGGATGCAACCGTGGCTGACAAGAGAAGTCAAAGCCAAAGTTAAAGTAAAGCAGAGGGCATAGAAGGAAGCAAAAATTAGTGGGAAGAAAGGGGATTGTGAAGTTTTTAAAAGCTTACAGAAGGAAACTAAGCAGGTCATTAAGAGGGAAACAATGAACAATGAAAGGAAGCTAGCAAATAATATCAAAGATGATACTAAAAGCCTTCTCAAGTATATAAAGAGTAAAAGGCAGGTGTGAATAGATATAGGACTGATAAAAAATGATGTTGGCAAATTGTAATGGGAGATAAGGAGATGGCAGAGGAACTGAACGAGTATTATGCATCAGTCTTCACTGAGGAATACATCAGAAATATACCGGACATTCAAGGATGTCAGGGAAGAGAAATATGCACAGTCACAATTACGACAGAGGAAGTACTCAGGAAGCTGAATAGTCTAAGGGTAGATAAATCTGCTGGACCAGATGGAATGCACCCTTGTGTTTTGATGGAGGTAGCGGTGGAGATTGCGGAGGCATTGGCAATGATCTTTCAAAAGTCAATAGACTCTGGCATGGTTCCGGAGGACTGGAAGACTGCAAATGTCACACTGCTACTTAAGAAAGGGGCAAGGAAGCAAAAAGGAAATTATAGACCTGTTATCTTGACATCGGTGGTTGGGAAGTTGCTGGAGTCGATTGCCAAGGATGAGGTTACGGAGTACCTGGAGGCATATGACAAGATAGGCAGAACTCAGCATGGTTTCCTTAAAGGAAAATCCTGCCTTACAAACCTAGTGTAATTTTTTGAGGGAATCACAAGTAGGCTAGACAAGGGAGATGCAGTGGATGTTGTGTATTTGGATTTTCAGAAGGCCTTTGACAAGGTGCCACACATGAGGCTGCTAAACAAGATAAGAGTCCATGGAATTACAGTAAAGTTACATACGTGGATAGAGCGTTGGTTGATTGGCGGGAAACAGAGAGTGGGAATAAAGGCATCCCCATTGAGTCCTGACGAAGGGTCTCAGCTCGAAACGTCGTCAGTGCTTCTCCTTATAGATGCTGCTTGGCTCCACCAGCATTTTGTGTGTGTTGTTTTATAAAGGCATCCCATGCTGGTTGGCTGCCGGTTACCAGTGGTATTCCACAGGGGTCCGTGTTGGGGCCGTTTCTTTTTATGTTGTATATCCATGATTTGGATTATGGAATAGATGGCTTTGTGGCTAAGTTTGCTGATGATACAAAGATAGGTGGAGGGGCCCATCATGCTGAGGAAACAGAGAGTCTGCAGAGAGACTTGAATAGATTGGGGGAATGGGCAAAGAAGTGGCAATTGAATTACAATCTCGGAAAGTGTATGGTCATGCACTTTGGTAGAAGAAATAAACGGGCAGACTATTATTTAAATGGAGAGAGAATTCAAAGTTCTGAAATGCAATGGGACTTGGGAGTCCTCGTGCAGGATACTCTTAAGGTTAACCTCCAGGTTGAGTCGGTGGTGAAGAAGGCAAATGCAACATTGGCATTCATTTCTAGAGGAATAGAGTATAAGAGCAGGGATGTGATGTTGAGGCTCTATAAGGCACTGGTAAGACATCACTTGGAATACTGTGTGCAGTTTTGGGCTCCTTATTTTTGAAACGATGTGCTGACATTGGAGAGTGTTCAGAGAAGATTCACTGGAATGATTCTGGGAATGAGCGGGTTAACATATGAGGAACGTTTGACTGCTCTTGGACTGTACTCCTTGGAGTTTAGAAGAATGAGGGGGGACCTCATAGAAACATTTTGAATGTTGAAAGGCACGGACAGTGTGGATGTGGCAAAGTTGTTTCCCATGGTGGGCGAGTCTAGTACGAGAGGACGTGACTTGAAGATTGCAGGGCGCCCATTCAGAACGGAGATGCAAAAAAAAAATTTTTAGCCAGAGGGTGGTGAATCTATGGAATTTGTTGCCACGGGCAGCAGTGCTGGTCAAGTCATTGGGTGTATTTAAGGCAGAGATTGATAGGAATCTGAGTAGTCAGGGCATCAAAGGTTATGGTGAGACAGCGGGGGAATGGGACTCAAGGGGAGATTGATCAGCTCATGTTGAAATGGCGGAGCAGACTCAATGTACTGAATCGTCGACTGCTGCTCCTTTGTCTTATGGTGAATCCTGTGTATGCACCCTGGAAGCCTCAAGAAATGATCATGATCATAAATCAGGCCCCAGATAGAAAAGAAAAACCAGCACAGTTTGTTCAGTATGTCCAGAGTACTACACAAATGTTCAACACAACCCTGCAAGATTTATTCGGTCTCTCCTGCATGATTCTCTCAGCTGATGAAGGGCAGAAATGGAAGGCAGAATTGAGATACCAAACCTATCAGGAGTTACAGGCGGGAAACCATAATGAGAATGAACAGACCAACCAGATCATTCAAGCCTTGGAAAGGGCTCTCCAGCAACCTGTAAACATCACTAATGTACCTGAATGCAAACCTAAGCCTGGGGAATTTGGACCAGACTATTGAGAGTGATTTGTGGCCTGCTACGGCACCTTCGCAGGAGACCAAGCCTTTAATGATGGGAATCTGTCCCCCCTGTTCAATGCCCTACTGCTCCAATGCTTACCAACTAAGTTAGCCAACATGATTAAAACAAATAATATGGACTGGCCTGGGAATGACCAAAATCGAATGCGACGAGCTTTGACATATCATTAGGACCCAACTTCCGAATCCCGATCAACCCCGAAGGGAACTAATATTAAAGGTGAATATGCTCAGCGGGAAGGACGCGAACGGGCTATATCTGAGGAACAGAAATGGGAGCAAAAACTGGCCAAGGGGCAGGTGGGGACAACAACCCGTTTAGAAACTGACAAGAAGATCCTTTCAACCATGAGTGCCAACCCTCAGGAAGAGCCCAATGTAATATTGCAAGTTGCTGGAAATCCAGTTCCGTTTATGATTGATATGAGGGCAACCACAACCACTCTCGATCAGGAAATAGTATCGGAAAAGGGATTCCAGCTATCAGACGCTACAATCACTCTGTCTGGGTTCGAAGGCACAGAACGTACGTATTCACGTACCCAGCCACTGCAGGTGGAATTCCAGGATAACCAGTGTGAGGTTTCATTTACAGTCACCACCAGTCGGGGGTGTAATCTCGTAGGGAGAGACGTGCTCTGTCCGTTGGAAGTCAAGATTCTATGCACAGACAAAGCTGCCTGGTTTAGAGAGTATGGAGTATGATCAGAGATTAAGGGAGCTAGGGCTTTACTCTCTGGAGAGGAGGAAGATAGAAGGAGACATCATAGAGGTATACAAGATATTAAGAGGAATAGATAGACTGGACAGTAAGAGGCTTCCGAGGGGCACCACAGCTCAATAAAAGAGGTTGTGGCTTTTAGGTAAGGGGTGGGAGTTTCAAGGGGGATATTAGAGGAAGGTTTTTCACTCAGAGAGTGGTTGGTGCGTGGAATGCACTGCCTGAGTCAGTGGTGGATGCAGATACACTAGTGAAATTTAAGAGAATACTAGACAGGTATATGGAGGAATTTAAGGTGGAGGGTGATATGGGAGGCAGGGTTTGAGGGTCAGCACAACATTGTTCTATGTACTTCTGGTTGGGTGGCGATGATCACAGGTTTACGTAAATCGAAGGTCGGTGCAGTTGGAAAGGGCCAGGACTGAGCCAGACGGCTGCATAGTCTGGGCCGGGAGTATAGGTTCAGATAGTTCTGGTCCCCCAACCTGTGAGAGTGGATGTCAGTGATGTGGATCTGTTTACGTGTGTGGGTGCGGAGTAAATGGTGGGAAAGGTTGTGGGTCTACTGGCGGGGTGGAAGGAGGTTGGAGATGTGGGTTATCAGACACAGTCTGACCCGGGAGGATGGGTCCTAGGGCAGATTATGTTGTAAGCAAGGGAGGATCTCGTCCGGGAACAGCTCGATGGTGGGAAGCAGATGGTGATGACGGGAGGCTGTTTATTGGAGTCAAGGCCCGTGCCTCCTGGAGCTCCCCAGGGTGACACCCATTGCTACTTGTCATCTATGTCAATAATCTGGTTGAGAATGTACAGGGTATGGGTAGTGAGTTTGCAGCAAGTAATTGTAAACAATTACTTCTTTTTGCAAGATAGTAAATATGAACAACCCCCTTTCTCTCTCCACACTCAGAACTGACCAAAAGCTACTTCAGAAGATGAAAGTTCTTCAAATGAGCAAACACTGAGGGAATGTGAGTGACTTTAAAGAGCTGGGACACTGACAGTACATTACCAGACCTGGAGCGATTGCAACTGGGTCTGATAGATATAACTGACAGTTCTGGGCACATTCAGTCTCACCTCAACTATTCCCTACCTTCCTTTGTACAGGTATGTAAAGTCTAATGGACCAGTGTTTGAGTAAATGAGACTCACCAAACTTTCTCCTGACTGAATCACTGGAATCTCCGAGTCAGATGGGTCCTCTCCAGTTTATGCTCTCAGTCCTCGGGCTGGTTCACTTGTTGCTGTTCCCTCGTCTTCAGTCGTGGTTTTTCTTCCAATAAATCTCTCACTGCAGGTCTAACTTTAACATGGAAGATAATGAATCACGTTATCCATACAAAGGAGAACAAAACACTTCTTTTCACTGAAACCTAAACATTGAAGACAAATATAATGATCTCAGTGAACAGATCGGTAACTGTCCCAGACACATCACAGAACCTGATACGGGATAGGAAGGAGTCATCGTTCAGTCTTGGTCAGATATAAGATGCAGGAACAGAATTAGGGGATTCGATCCATCGAGTCTGCTCCACCACTCAACCATGACTGAGATTTATTCCAACACCATATTCCTGCCTTCCTCCTGTAACCCTGAAGCTACTTAGCAATCATGAATATAGTAATCTCTGCCATAAATATACCCAAATGACAGCCTCAAACCAACCTCTGTGGCAACAAATTCCACAGATCAGCCATCTTTTGGCTGAAGAAATTTTTCTCATCTCAGTTTTAAAGGGAAGCATCTTTATTCTAAGACAGTGCTGTCAGATCACAGACTCTCCGTCTAATGGAAACATCCACTCCATGTCAAGTCAAGTCAAGTCAACTTTTTATGTCATTTCGACCATAACTGCTGGTACAGTACATAGTAAAAATGAGACGAAGTTTTTCAGGACCATGGTGTTAATTACAAAAACTAGACTGAACTACGTAATAAAAAAAACACAGAGAAAGCTACACTAGACTACAGACCTACACTGGACAGCATAAAGTGCACAAAAACAGTACTCGCATTACAATAAATAATAAACAGGACAGTAGGGCAAGGTGTCAGTCCAGGCTTCGGGTACTGAGGAGTCTGATAGCTTGGGGGGAAGAAACTGTTACATAGTCTGGTCGAAAGAGCCCGAGTGCTTCGGAGCCTTTTCCCAGATGGCAGGAGGGAGAAGAGATTGTGTGACGGGTGCATGGTGTCCTTCATAATGCTGCTTCCTTTGCGGATGCAGCGTGTAGTGTAAATGTCCGTGATGGTGGGAAGAGAGACCCTGATGATCTTCTCAGCTGACCTCACTATCCGCTGCAGGGTCTTGCGATCCCAGATGGTGCAATTTCCGAACCAGACAGTGACGCAGCTGCTCAGGATGCTCTCAATACAACCCCTGTAGAATGTGATGAGGATGTGGGGGGGGGGGGGGGGGAGAGAGATGGACTCTACTCAGCCTTCGCAAAAAGCAGAAACACTGCTGGGCTTTCTTTGCTATAGAGCTGGTGTTGAGGGACCAGGTGAGATTCTCTGTCAGGTGAACACCAAGAAATTTGGCGCTCTTTACGATCTCTACCGAGGAGCCGTCGATATTCAGTGGGGCAGTGGGGAGTGGTCACTCCATGCCCTCCTGAAGTCAACAACCATCTCTTTTGTTTTGTTCACATTCAGAGACAGGTTGTTGGCTCTGCACCAGTCCGTTAGCCGCTGCACCTCCTCTCCGTATGCTGACTCGTCGTTCTTGCTGATGAGACCCACCACGGTGCTGTCATCCGCAAACGATGATATGGTTCGAGCTGTGTGTTGCAGCAGAGTGAACAGCAGTGGACTGAGCACACAGCCCTGGGGATTGCCCTCCCGATCCGGACTGACTCTGGTCTCCCAGTCAGCAAGTCTAGGATCCAGTTGCAGAGGGAGGTGTTCGGGCCCAATAGGCTCAGCTTTCCAATCAGTTTCTGAGGGATGATTGTGTTGAATGCTGAACTAAAGTCTATAAACAGCATGCGAACGTATGTGTCTTTTTTTGTCCAGGTGGGTTAGGGCCAGGTGGAGGTTGGTGGTAATGGCGTCATCTGTTGAGCGGTTGGGACGGTACGCAAACTGCAGTGAGAGGGGCAGCAGGGTCTTGATATGCCTCATGACGAGCCTCTCGAAGCACTTCATGATGATGGATGTAAGTGCAACAGGACGGTAGTCATTTAGGCAGGACACTGAAGACTTCTTCGGCACAGGGACGATGGTGTCGGCCTTGAAGCACGTTGGAATGGTGGCGCTGCTCAGGGAAATGTTGAAGATGTCAGTGAGAACATCTGCCAGCTGGTCTGCACATCCTCTGAGCACTCTACCAGGAATGTTGACTGGTCCAGCAGCCTTCCGTGGGTTGACCCTGCACAAGGTTCTTCTCAGATCGGCCACAGAGAGACACAGCACCCGGTCATTCACAGGAGGGGTGAACTTAATACAAGGGAGAACAAAACACTTCTTTTCACTGAAACCTAAACATTGAAGACAAATATAATGATCTCAGTGAACAGATCGGTAACTGTCCCTGACATGTCACAGAACCTGATACGGGATAGGAAGGAGTCATCATTCAGTCATGGTCAGATATAAGATGCAGGAACAGAATTAGGGGATTCGATCCATCGAGTCTGCTCCACCACTCAACCATGACTGAGATTTATTCCAACACCATATTCCTGCCTTCCTCCTGTAACCCTGAAGCTTCTCAGCAATCATGAATATGTTAATCTCTGCCGTAAATATACCCAAATGACAGCCTCAACCAACCTCTGTGGCAACAAATTCCACAGATCAGCCATCTTTTGGCT